>NC_068426.1:32273131-32470631 GCF_023373465.1 Oncorhynchus keta | reverse complement strand
CCAATAAGGTCATAACTGCGACACCATTTTCTCACAGCAGACTCTTATCATGACCATTAGCATATAACATTTATAGCTGTCCCCGCTACAGGACTTAGGGGCTCTCTCTGGTTGCGTCCCAAATGTTACCCTATTCTCTATGGGCACTGGTCAAACGTGGTACACGAAATAGGGAATAGTTTGCCATTTGGGACGCAACCTATGTAGCTGGAGCCCCATGAGAGAATAGGCCTGATGGAATTGGATGTCTTGGCCATGCTGGAAGAACAAACATGTGGAAATCAGCCTGCCTAAGCTCAAGGTGGCTACTCACTGCACCGAGGATCAAGCCTAGCGAATCAGCAGTCAACATAGATATAGAGAAACAGAAATAGCGGAAATCCCATTAACTACCAACACATCCTGCTGGTTTTATGTTCATTTAGACAGGCGTCTTTTTAAGAACCCAAGCATGAAAAGCCTTAGATCACAGAAGACGCCTGGGAGGGAAAATGACTGGGTCCGTTTCGGGGGATATATTTTGAGTTTCTTATATGCTGTTAAGTCAACTTGGATATGTTTAGACTGTTTATTGATTCACGTGTTTCGTTTGCTGTTTTCTTGAAGCTCGTCCATCACTTCAGTGTCTCAGAAGGCCACCACGTAGTGATTCGTGTTCAAGCCCGTCCCCTTATCTCGCCGGCACAGCACTTTGTTTGTGTTGTTTCGCAGCGTAGTAAAATATGGAGATCCATTGCCCCGCCGTTGCTTTTAATGATCTCGTTTTCTCCCTGCCTTTTTTTCCCTCATGTGTACAGTTACTTTAAAGATTAGAGCGGAGAGGCAGGCTGCAAAGGACATGCATAGGATTTCTCTCTATCTTTCTCTCTCTCTCTCTCTCTCTCTCTCTCTCTCTCTCTCTCTCCCTCTCTCTCTGTCTTTCTCGGTTTGTGCAATAATCCTCCGGCTGCATTTCTCACTAAAGCGGAAGATAAATCTGAGTGACAATGCTCTGCTACCAAACGACACGGAGACGGAAAGCAATTTCTCTGATTCTTAGTAATCTATTTGTCGCCTATTTCAGTGCGTCTCTTTTTACGCCTGGCTATGTCTAGAATCAGATCAGGATGTGTCTTAGTGTAATGAGAACAGAGAGAAGTGTTGGGGATCGACGTGCTTCTACCCCGGCTTCCAGAAGTACCAGGCGACACTGCGGTACCAAGGAGCACAATCGTCGATATACAATGGAGGAAACTCAGGTCGGATTACTCGGAGCATCATCCAGCGATGTTCAGCTGGAGTCATTCAAAGAGATAGAGAAGGTAGTGAGGGAGTTACATAGAGTGAAAGTGAAAAGCAAATTCATTTACCACCACACTTGTCCTCTTCCTCTTGGCCAAGAAAAGATTGCTGCTAGTTGACACAGAGTAGAAAGGTCACGTTCCTACGGCGACACAGCACTTGTCAACAGATTGAACACTTGAGTGAATCCTGCTGCCAGATTCTATCATAGATTCCAAGCCGAAACCACTTTCCTCAACAGCCTCTCTAATCACTGACATGGCAATTCATGTTGCAGGCTTCTCCTCTCCAATCCTCCATGCTCAAGGGTCCAACAGGTAGCTAACACCCCTCATCCAGAACCAGCTACCTGTGCTTTAGTGTCTGACATGGTGCAGGATCATATTCATTTCTACACCAGTCCATGGTGCTAACACAGAAATCCAAGGGGGGAGGGTGGGTCTCCAAGAGAGGAAGGGACAGCACTAAAGGACTAGGGAGAGAAGAAGGGAGAGGGACAGTTTTCAGCATATGTCCTCTAGGCTGGATGTGAGCTGTAGAACGTTTATTACAAAATATCACCCTGATCCCTAATTGAATGTGAGCCATAGAATGCTTAGGACAAACGTTCACCCTGATTGGATGAGAGCCCCAGAACTTTCCGGACAAACCAGAACCCTGATCCCTGATTGGATGTAAGATAATCACTCCTCAGGAAAGCCCTATAACTTTCAGGACAAGCAACATCCTGATCCCTGATTGGATGTGAATCCCAGCACATTCAGGACAATCCACTACCCTGATCAATGATTGGATGTGAGCCCCAGAACGTTCAAGATCCCTGTGAAAGAAAATGTATTTACCACCACACTGATTGGGGTCAAGAATGTTCAAGAGACTCTATCACACCCACAAAGTAGATTACGTTGTTGGGGTCCGTTTCTTTTTTTAAACTAACATTGCATGTTTTACTAGGGTGCAGCATGGTCTAATAGATCCTGAATGTCTTTGTGCACCAGGTGGTGTAGTCTTTCTGCCTGTTATCCATGTAATCATGTCCCTAGCTATGCTGCACCTGTAGACCAATGGTTCCCAACTCCAGTCCTTGAGTATCTCCAACAGCGCACATTTGTGTCATAGCCCTGGGCAAGCACACCTGATTCAGCTTGTCAACTAATCACCGGGCCCTCAATTAGTTGAATCAGGTGTTTTTTTTGTCCAGGGCCACAACTAAAATGTGCTGTTGGGGGTAATCTAGGACTGGAGTTGGGAACCACTGCTACAGACGATGTAGAGCAGGTTACTGGATTCACACTTGTCCCAGTTTGGTCTCTCTCTCTCTCTCTCTCTCTCTCTCTCTCTCTCTCTCTCTCTCTCTCTCTCTCTCTCTCTCTCTCTCTCTCTCTCTCTCTCCCTCTCTCTCTCTCTCTCTCTCTGCTGGGTGAAGTTAGTTTGTCTGTTCAGGTATTGTTGCACAGTGGTCGATGTAAGTTAGAGGCCTCCATGGGACTTAGAGTTGTTTGTTTGAAACGGTGGCTATCTAATTGAAATGGAGTTGATTTAATTGGTTTGGAGAGTTTAAACCCTCGATTGATCTCAGGGCTCCTCTACCATTCACTCAATGTGACTGGGGTGTCAGGCATCGTGACGGGTACTTTGTGTGTCAGTGGAAGGAGGTCAGTCGTGGTTCAGGTTGAGCACATCACAGAGAAAAGTAAGTGAACAATGATTTATTTTCACACTCAAAACACACACACACACACTCAACCATACACACAAACAGAAACACACACACTTACTGCTTTCACGCACGTCTTCTTAGTTCAATCAGAAACACTGTCATTCGGACTCACAGAGGTCCACATTTAAAGCGGTTGTCTCTTTTCAATTACTCTCCTGTGATAAACCAATGAATACAAATCTATTCTAATGGTAGAATGCCATCTTGATGTGATCACAGTGAGAGTTCCAGTCACCTAGTGGGGTTCTGGGGGGGGATCATAATAAAACATTGGAGGACCAACCAGAGGGGGCAGCGCAGCATCTTTCATCCTGTGAGATGACTTCATTTTCCTGCCTAATCCCACCATCAAACCCCTGTCATGGAAATCTTTACACAGGGACACTCAAATACAATATGAAATGAATAATTGTTATTTGTCAGCGCGCTGGAGAGTTTCCAACAAACGTAATGCACCACAGTGAATGTCTGTCAGAAGCTCCTACTGAGCAGTCCCAGCAGTTGTCTTATGTACGGACAAGTTATATTTGTATGATTTAGCATGAGTAATTAATCATTAATCATTTTGTTTCATCCAACAGACCGATACTGGTTTGTCACATGTGACAGACCAATACCTCACGAGGCTTCTTTCTCTCTAAGCTGAGACCTTAAAACTGAGATATCTTTGTTCGTTCTCAAAACAAGGTCTGGGCGTACTGCCAAGTTGCTGTTACTGATATAGTGAGGATTTGTACAGTCAGAGACTTGCACGAACACAGAAATTGGTTTGTAGAACAGCACACGAGTAGAACACAGAAATTCGTTGTAAGAAAAGCACAAACATTAAAAATCCATTACACCCCCATTGGCACTTATGTAGATCTGAGAGGACTGGATGAGTATAAGCAATATGGCAGTATCTACACCATGCCATCTGATTGGTTAGGTGGAAAATACACTATGTAACTTAATTACTCAAAATTCTTAGTTAAACACAAGTGCCTATGAATTGATTTGTGGTTGAGTGTCCCTGACGTTTTAAGGGTACCACGTGAACCACTTCTTGAATATCCAAAGCAAATAACAGTAAAACGCACAACAGTACCCACTCGTGACTGTGAAGAGTGTGTGCGTGTGCGTGTGCGTGTGTGTGTGTGTGTGTGTGTGTGTGTGTGTGTGTGTGTGTGTGTGTACTGCAGCCTGACACCACCAGGAGAGACCAGGATACATGACCCACACCATTACACTCAAAACACACTACCTCAGCCAGCCACATAGACTAACAGCGGGGGCTGCACTGTTGAAACACAGACCTGGGCTAAAATACTATTTAATTGAACTTGCCTTTTGCAATGGAACCAATACACAGTATAAGTCCCAAAAGTGCAAGCCCAGTCAACCTCCAGGGAGGCTAAAGCAAATGCTCAAAGCGTTTGAAAGATTTCAAATAGTATTTGAATCCAGGGGCTCTATTCAATCAGCATCACGGAAGTTCAGTGTTACAACGTGACTGAAATTTGAAGGCAACGTCAGCGTGGTCGTGGAAAATGGATTCACGGTAAACACTGCATATGTCGGTTCAATCAGAAATTACATTTACATTTCTATTGCGCAGTCTGTTGCTCTTCAGCGACAAAGATTGAATAGAGCCCCAGGTCTGATAGAGTATCATTCATACTGCGGCAGATTATGCAGTTGTGTATTGCCTTACTGAAAAACATCTGCCTTTTTTTAAGGTGGAATCCTGTTTTTATTGCTGTAATCAATCTTGAATGATGAAATGCCCGTCCACCTTTCCTTATCTGTCATAGTGCTTCATTTTCACATATTTCTGTAAACAGGATCTTCTGCATCCTCCTCCTCACCCACCCATAACTCAAAATGTTGTTTTTTTCAGGGATATTTTTCCCATGTGTTCTTTTATTAAAGTGTATTTGGGATCCCTGGGTGCTGATCATTGCAGTGAGTGTGCTGGTTTGTAGAGTGTGTGTGTGTGTGTGTGTGTGTGTGTGTGTGTGTGTGTGTGTGTGTGTGTGTGTGTGTGTGTGTGTGTGTGTGTGTGTGTGTGTGTGTGTGTGTGTGTGTGTGTGTGTGTGTGTGTAGCTCTTTGAAGTGGTGTTAATGTGCTGTAATGAGCCCGAGATAAGACGAAGGGTAATCACAGCCAGACTCCCACTGTGATCTCTGTGGGTTACAAGAGCCTTGGCCCTCGCACTCCACTACACACACACATGCACTCTCTCTCTCTCTCTCTCTCTCTCTCTCTCTCTCTCTCTCTCTCTCTCTCTCTCTCTCTCTCTCTCTCTCTCTCTCTCTCTCTCTCTCTCATATATATATATATATAAACACCAAAAGCTCTCTCTGTCTCTCTCTCTCTTATTTATATATATATATATATATATATATATATATATATATATATATATAAACACCAAAAGCCAAAGCTCTCATTCAACACTACTCCCCCTTCCAGCATGTTTGTCAGATGGCGGGAAGCTGAACTTGAAACACACAAAGACTCTCTTTCTCTCTGACAGGATGTGAGATAGCTAAATGCCTGCATGGTTATCCCCTGACCCTTGATGTCTGCCTGCCTGTCTGTCTGTCTGCCTGCCTCCCCTCTCTCTGCTCCTGTAGAGAAGTTCCTGGGGAACCATCTCCTGAGCTATGGCCAGCTCCTCTCCCTGACCTTCACGGCCGAGGCCCAGTGCCTCCTCCCTCACAGTGTCACTGTTCTTCTGGAAGGATCTGGAATCACCCTGTCAGCTGACCTTTCACCCCAACCTGGACTTGTCCACCAGCCAGGCCTCGCTCCCCAGCACACCTTCACTCTCAGGTAAAACAAAATGGTGTGGGTGTGATATGTGTGCATAGCATGTGTTGACGTGTATATAAAATACGGCTATACACCTACTATTATGCCACTCTACATCACATAATCATATACACACATGTAATACCCCTACTTACAGTACAGTGTATGAACCTCAGACTGCATGGATGAACAGTGTCATCTCCATGGCTGTATGATATTCATACATTCAGCTCATTAGAATATTTTGGGGCGTGGTTTACTTCACAGCTCTTTTTTTTCCCGTTTATCTAATATGTTGTGTTATGCCAAGTCATTTTATGACTGTGTTTAATGGTGGTGTTTTGTGAAAGGCTATTGTATGGCTGTGTTAACTGTGAATGTTTTACTCTCACCTCGGAGACCCCCAGCTGTTTTCAAGGTTGATTCAACTTGTCAGCTGGTGCAACAACACTGAACTGAATAAATAAGTAAACCATTGTTCTTCAGAAGGATCTATAAAGAACCTTTCAGATTGTGAAAGGTTCTCTATAGAACCATTCTCCATAAAGATTCTATAAAGAGCCATAAAACAGTTTTTTATACAGCCCCAAAAAGGATTGTAACCATAGTGGAACACTTTATGGTGCTCTGTAAAACCTTATTTAATGATCCTTTATAGAACATTAGGAAAGGGTTCTTTATAGTACCATAATGGTTCCATTTAGAACCTTATGAACATTATTATTATTTATTATTTATTGAACCTTCAAAAAAGGGTTTTACAGTATGTAGCACCGTAAAGGCTTCCTCTATAGTTACAAGCCAAAGAACCCCTATCTGGGACTATTCAGTACTATTATTTTAAAGTGTGTACTATGGAAGCTGCCTTATGGCTTTGTGACAGACAGTGCTATGTCCTTTCTTGTGACTATGCATAATGAGTAATGAGTTCCCCCACAACCCCCAGCCTGGGTGAAGGGGGTACTTTGGTTGCCCCCTCAGAGCAGCGGGACCTGGAGACAGGACTGTCATTGTGTGGGCCCTCTCTGGTGACAGGCTCCACACACGTCATTAGAGAGACAAAGATCTGGCCCTACACACACACACATATACACACACAGCATCACCTCGTCCTGGAGCACTCATCTTATCATGGCACCACATTGCTATATCCCGAAAGCTCAGCTGAGAAGATGTGAAGCGGACTTTTCAATGTCTTTCTCTGGAGCTCTCTCTCCTAGGTAGTTCTTAAGAGCTTCGCCAAATCAAGGTTTATTTGTCACGTACACAGTTTACAGCAGGTATAAACGGTGCAGCAAAATGCTTACGTGCAAGCTCTCGACAATGCAGTACACATATCAAAATCAATAACAATCACAAGTCAGATAATAAAATAAGTAAGGAAAAGGAAGTAGTATGCACGGTATTAAACCGATATGTACACCATAAGAGATACACACCTTTAGAAAAAAGGGTTGAAAATTGGTTCTTTGCGACAGGATAGGGTTCTACCAATAACCGTTTTACGTTTTAGAAGACGGGTTCTTTGTAAAGCAAAGAGGTCTACGTAAGAACCTATAACATCCCATGAAGAGGGCACGACAAAACCCATTCGCCCTAAAGAGACTGAAAAGATTTGGCATGGGTCCTCAGATCCTCAAATGGTTCTACAGCTGTACCATCGAGAGCATGGTTGCATCACTGCCTGGTATGGCAACTGCTCACCCTCTGACCGCAAGGCACTACAGAGAGTAATGCGTACAGACCAGTACATCACTGGGACCAAGCTTCCTGCCATCCAGAACTTCTATACCAGGCGGTGTCAGAGGAATGCCCTAAAATAAAAAGACTCCAGCCACCCTAGACATAGACTGTTCTCTCTGCTACCGCACAGCATGCGGTACCGGAGCGCCAAGTCTAGGTCCAAGAGGCTTCTAAACAGCTTCTACCCCCAAGCCATAAGACTCCTGAACATCTAATCAAATGTATAGTCACTTTAATAACTCTACCTACATGTACATATTACCTCAATTACCTCAACTAACCGGTGCCCTCGCGCATTGACGCTGTACCAGCACCCCCTGTATATAGCCTCGCTATTGTTATTTTACTGCTGCTCTTATTTATTTGTTACTTTTATTTCTTATTTTTATTGTTGTTTTTCTTAAAACTGCATTGTTGGTGAATGGTTTGTAAGTAAGAATTTCACTTAGGTCTGCCCCTGTTGTATTCGGCACCTGACAAATAAAATTTGATATGTGGAACCGTTTTTGGAAGAAAGGGTTCTTTGATGATTGTTTTGAAGACAAGAAGGAGTCTTTGGAAAGCAAGAAGAGTTCTACAAAGAACTGTTCTTATTCTGAATGAGATTTTTGTTGAATTGTTTTCTTATTTCTTTTAAATAGTGCCTGAGCATTAGTGTTTAAAACGTTAACGTCAGGAATTTGAGTAATCTGAAATATTTTCAAGAACAGTTTGTTAGTGTGTAACTAGGCGTTCAAAAAAAGTCCTTATGATAATGTCATTTAGGGGTTCTTTTATTTTTAGAGGCTAATAAGGCTGTTTGAACCATTCATAGAGGGTTCTAAGAAGAACCCTTCAAAGAAATATAGGGTTCTCAGTAGAAGCCTTCATAGAGGCTTCTTGGAAGACCCTTTAGTGGTTAAAAGGGTTCTTGTTAAAACCTTTGTTGATGGTTCTAAGAACCCTTTATAGAGGGGTCGAAGTAAAAATAATTTACAGGAGGTTCTATGAAGAACCCTGCATTGAGGGTTTTAGGTAGAACCCTTTGCCAAGGGTTCTACCCTGCAACTAAAATGTTTCCTCTATGGGGACAAATCAAAGAACCCTATATGGTTCTACTTAAAACCTTCTTTTCTTTGAAGAGTGCAGTATAAATTATCAATGTGCATGTCAAGTATGACTGTATTTCCAATATAAAGTAGATAGTGTATTGGTTGAGCTAGGGATGGCTGTTCAACAGTCTGGAGGTAGAAGCTGTCTCTGAGCTTTTTTTTCTCCAAATGACTCAGAGGCTGTGCGTGAGTGTGCATGCCTGTGTTTGTGTCATTTGGGAAGCACACAGCAACACAACACACAGTCTCACATCCCCTGGCAATGTTGTCTTGGTGACAGATAGCATGCTGTTTGTCATGACTGTGAGCCTACTTGTGTTGTGTGAATGTGTTGAATGTTTTATCCAGGGTAAGTGGTGTTTTGTTCCCCGCATGCATGGCGCTACACCAGGGCTAGGAGGGGCTGTAGCCCCGTCCTACAAATCTGCGTAGCCCCA
Organism: Oncorhynchus keta; assembly: GCF_023373465.1. Taxonomy (NCBI): domain Eukaryota; kingdom Metazoa; phylum Chordata; class Actinopteri; order Salmoniformes; family Salmonidae; genus Oncorhynchus; species Oncorhynchus keta. The sequence goes on along the minus strand of NC_068426.1, from coordinate 32,461,562 downwards.
GTTAAGCCCACTCAAGCATTTTAGTATGTTTTTCTATTTTTAAATAAAGAAATATGTCAAAGTTAATAACCAGCCATTCTGTTCCCAATCCGATCCCTGGCTGTGTGCTCGTGCCGCACATGTACCCTATGACGTGTGTGTGGGTGGGGGGAGGAGGAGGAGTCTGGTTTGTGTGACCGCGCACATTTGTCTACGTTAAGTGAGACAACTACTAGCTAGCGAGCCGCCCATCTCACCCCGCAGCAATGGACTGTTTGCTGATCAAGAGAAGAGTGCGGGTAGAAATTGAAAATCCATACCCAGACCCTGTCTCCGAGGGGGCCGAAGAAGAGGGAGATGAGAAAGATGAGTTGGAGAGAGCCACGACGTGATGGAGCGCCAGAGCAGCTCATCGCTGCTAGCTTTGGACTTCGGATATTGTGAATTTAATTTCTGACTTTGTGATAGCCATTTCATCCGAAACATCATTACCAATGCACAGTTGTCTGATTATGCATATGGAACAAATGCACTTTCTTGTTGTTGTCGCATTTTGGATATATTGTGTTGTTATTGCTGAAAGACTTCAGTGCATGGGCGCTTTCAGCTTTGCTGAACGTGAAAGACGTTTCTTGTCATTGTATTAATTAGGCTTCTAGTTATTTTGTAGAATTTTCTTGGGCCAAATTCAATTAAACACTACATTTACATTGGGGCAAAAAGTATTTAGTCAGCCACTAATTGTGCAAGTTGTTCCCACTTAAAAAGATGAGAGAGGCCTGTAATTTTCATCATAGGTACACTTCAACTATGACAGACAAAAATCACATTGTAGGATTTTTAATGAATTTACCTATGATGAAAATTACAGGCCTCTCTCGTCTTTTTAAGTGGAAGAACTTGCACAATTTGTGGCTGACTAAATACTTTTTTGCCCCACTATATATCGAATGTGCTCTGTGCATATCTGCCTTTATTGAAAAATGAGAACTTCCTTATAACTCTGAAGTCATGAAAATCAACTATTTTCTTAGCAACCCCACGTATTGGTCAAGCACCCCCCTTACACCTGTGAGAGAAAGAAATCCTGGCGCCGTGCCTGGTTCCAAGGATCATCTCAATCACAGAGAGTAGCGGGGTAGGTAGGGTTGATGCCCTCATGTTAAATAGTGTTGGATGGGTTTGCCTTTGTAGTTCTTCATTGCCTTGTAGACTGTGGGGAGAGACAACAGGTTGTTTAAAATATATCATCTAAATTCTTCTTCTTCTTCACTTCTCTTCTTTCTCTTTACTCTTCTCTTTCTCCAGCCTCTTTCTCTCCTTCCCCCTGTCCCTCTGTGTCTCTATCAGTATGCGACTGTCTGCCTGCCTGTGTGTGTGGGCTCCCACCACATACTTAACCCAGACTTCCAGTGGTTTCCTGGTCCACTGATGATGTTCAACGAGTGACATGGAGAGAGAAGAGACAGAAATCAGCCAAGCCGACACACTATAGTAGACTAATAGCTGCCAAAGCTAGGTTATTTCTCATCCAATGTGATTAAGTAGTACCGGTCTTGACAGCATCAAACCATGAGAAGCTAGTTAAAACTGCTTCAGGATCGGTGTCCCGTCCGCGGGATGGTTGAGCTAACGTACGCCAATGTGATTAGCATGAGGTTGTAAGAAACAAAGGAATTCCCAGGACAGAGACGTATCTGGTATGGGCAGAATGCTTACATTCTTGTTAATCTAACTGCACTGTCCAATTTACAGTAGCTATTAGAGTGAAAGAGTACCATGCTATTGTTTGAAGAGAGTGCACAATTAGGAACTTGAAAATGTATGACTAAACCAATTAGGCACATTTGGGCAGTCTTGATACAACATTTTGAGATTTCACTGGATCACTCTAAAACTTTGCACACGCAGTGCTGCCATCTAGTGGCCAAAGTCTAAATTGTGCCTGGACTCGAATAATTTATTATGCCGTTACTCTTGCATTTCAAAGATGATGGTACAAAAAAAATACAAATAATGTTTATTTTTTTCTTTGTATTATCTTTTACCAGATCTAATGTGTTATATTATCCTACATTCCTTTCACATTTCCACAAACTTCGAAGTATTTATTTTCAAATGGCATCAAGAATATGCATATCCTTGTTTCAGGGCCTGAGTTACAGGCAATTAGATTTGGGTATGTCATTTTAGGTGAAAATTGAAAAAAAGGGGAGGAACCTTAAGATGTGTTAAGGGTTGATCCGAGCGTTCTGTCCTAACAACAACAGTCAAGCACCCAACTAACTGGCTAATGTTGGCTAGCTACTCCCAGACTCAAATGAGAGAACAGCTCACTGACCACTTTACTCGCCCTAGCAGAGCTGGTTAGGTTGTTTTTATGTTATCCAGAGCGTTGGTGACCGCAACTATGCTGCTGGCAACAATATACGCTTTTTTGGCAATGTTTACTGACACCGGCCATATTCAACTGGTGTTGAGCGTTCATAAATTAATCAGCTATTCTGTTCCAGCTACGTCTATTAACAATTGTCACAGCGACATTCTATTGAAATGGTAAATTACATAGTGGAGTCTTTTGTTGAGACATGTTGCTAATGAATCTGCGGGTAGCTAACCAACCACGTTGAATGTTAGCTAGCTAACAATTGTTTTATTTAATTTATTTCACCTTTATTTAACCAGTTAGGCTAGTTGAGAACAAGTTCTCATTTGCAGCTGCGATCTGGCCAAGATAAAGCCTAGCAATTCGACACATACAACAACACAGAGATACACATGGAATTAACTAAACGTACAGTCATATAATACAGTAGGGAAAAAAAGTATATACAGTGAGTGCAAATGAGGTAAGATAAGGGAGTTAAGGCAATAAATAGGCCATGGTGGCAAAGTAATTACAACATAGCAATTAAACACTGGAATGGTACATATGCAGAAGATGAATGTGCAAGTTGAGTTACTGGGGTGCAAAGGAGCAAGATAAATAAATAAATACAGTATTGGGTTGAGGTAGATAGATGGGCTGTTTACAGATGGGTTATGTACAGGTGCAGTGAACTGTGAGCTGCTCTGACAGCTGGTGCTTAAAGCTAGTGAGAGAGATATGAGTCTCCAGCATCAGTGACTTTTGCAGTTCGTTGCACTCATTGGCAGCAGAGAACTGGAAGGAAAGGCGACCAAAGGGGGAATTGGCTTTGGAGGTGACCAGTGAGATATACCTGCTGGAGCGCGTGCTACGAGTGGGTGCTGCTATGTTGACCAGTGAGCTGAGATAAGGTGGGGCTTTAGCTAGCAGAGACTTATAGACAACTTGTAGCCAGTGGGTTTGGCGACCAGTATGAAGCGAGGGCCAACCAACGAGAGCGTACAGGTCGCAGTGGTGGGTAGTGTATGGGGCTTTGGTGACAAAATGGATGGCACTGTGATAGACTGCATCCAATTTGTTGAGTATAATGTTGGAGGCTGTTTTATAGATGACATCGCCAAAGTTGAGGATTGATAGGATGGTCAGTTTAACGAGGGTATGTTTGGCAGCATGAGCAAAGGATGCTTTGTTGCGATATAGGAAGCTAATTATAGATTTAATTTTGGATTGGAGATGCTAAATGTGAGTCTGAAAGGAGAGTTTAAAGCCTAACCAGACACCTAGGTATTTGTAGTTGTCCACATATTCTAAGTCAGAGTCGTCCAGAGCGGGCGGGCAGGTGCGGGCAGTGATCGATTGAATAGCATGCATTTAGTTTTACTTGCATTTTAGAGCAGTTGAAGGCCACAGAAGGAGAGTTGTATGGCGTTGAAGCTCGTCTGGAGGTTAGTTAACACAGTGTCCAACGAGGGGCCAGAAGTATACAGAATGGTGTCATCTGCATAGAGGTGGATCAGAGAATTTTCTTATTTTTTTATTTTACCTTTATTTAAACAGGCAAGTCAGTTAAGAACAAATTCTTATTTTCAATGACGGCCCAGGAACAGTGGGTTAACTGCCTGTTCAGGGGCAGAATGACAGATTTGTACCTTGTCAGCTCGGGGGTTAGAACTTGCAACCTTCTAGTTACTAGTCCAACGCTCTAACCACTAGGCTACCCTGCTGCCCCAAAATCACCAGCAGCAAGAGCAACATCATTGATGTAAACAGAGAAGAGAGTCAGCCTGAGAATTGAACCCTGTGGCATCCCTATAGAGACTGCCAGAGGTCCGGACAACAGACCCTCCAATTTGACACACTGAACTCTATCAGAGAAGTAGTTGGTGAACCAGGTGAGGCAATCATTTGAGAAACCAAGGCTGTCGAGTCTGCCAATAAGAATGTGGTGATTGACAGAGTCGAAAGCCTTGGCCAGGTTGATGAATACGGCTGCACAGTAATGTCTCTTATCGATGGTCGGTTATGATATCGTTTAAGACCTTGAGCGTGGCTGAGGTGCACCCATGACCAGCTCTGAAACCAGATTGCATAGTGGAGAAGATACGGTGGGATTCGAAATGGTTGGTAATCTGTTTGTTAACTTGGCTTTCGAAGACCTTCGAAAGACAGGATAGGATAGATACAGGTCTGTAGCAGTTTGGGTCTAGAGTGTCACCCCCTTTGAAGAGGGGGATGACCGCGGCAGCTTTCCAATCTTTGGGAATCTCAGACGATACGAAAGAAAGGTTGTAACTAGGCTATAGATATAGATAGGCTATAACTAGCAAAGCAAATGGATCTGAGTTACGATTAATAAGATCATATCTTAGCTAGTGAGCCCGCCAGCTAACATTAGCTAGCTAGTTAACAGTATACTTTAACTTTAAATGAAATAGACTTCATGTCTAAATGTGTAAACTGAAAATGTAGCTTGACTGGTGGAAGGTGTCATCATGGCAAATGGTGGTTATATTTTATATTTCAGCATTTTGCCTAAAATACAATTTATTTGTGTTATTTCTACAAATGTCAGTATGATGCTGCATTCTTGTATAATTTTGTACAGTGACAACACCTATGGTATTTGAACACATCATTTCTTGGCCACTAACAACCTGAAATGTCCTGCTGCAGTGCAGCTACACCACCAGATATGTGAGCATTAAAGAGTTATGGCCGCAGACCTATTTGCAAAGAATGCATTTTTGCACTTTGCTAAATGCTTCCAAAAATCAAGAAAATAAATGTCCAATTATCACCACCAACTTAAACTACCAGTGCTCAAGGACACTTGACGCAGAGTATAAATGAATTATTTTGGGACTTGAAATTGCAATCTCTGGGTTCGGTGCCTTGTAGGTTTTGTTGTGGAAATTCTTACACAGCGACACTTCGAAGTCAATCTTCGAATAATTGTTTATTGTCAGCGCGCTAGAGATGCTCCAAAAAAGTTAATGCACCATAGTGAATGTCTGTCAGAAGCTCTACTGGGCCCCCCGCAGTTGTTTTATATATGGCAATACACAGATAAGTTATATTTGCATGATTTAGCATATTTCATCCATCATTACCGTTTTGTTTATTGTGACCGACCAATACTGGTTCATAACATGACCAATACCTCACAAGGCTTCTCTCTAAGCTGAAACCTTGAAACTGAGATATATTTTGTTCTCAAAATAAGGTCTGGCATACTGCCAAATTGCAGCTACTAGTAAGGATTCGTTCAGTCAGTCACTTGCATGAACAGAGAAATTGGTTTATAGAAAGGACAAACATAGAACATTGAAATTGGTAAATAGAAAAGCACAAGTATACACATTTCCATCACATTCCATCCTTCATATCACATGGTTGATGATAACCATTACATTTTAATGCAAGCATTTCAATTTTAGCTTCTATTTCAAAATATGCTATACTCCTATTAAAGTAAGGGAGATCAACACAGAAAAAAAACGGACACTTCATAATTTCAAACCCTTCATTCTGGGTTGTACAATCCAATTAGTATGGTAATACTATAATCATTTGAAATGTTATACTTCTATAAATGGGAGTGAGCATTGAAAATACACACACATACACAAGCGATCTGTAGATTCAGAGGTGAATCACTCAATGTGAACAATTGTTTCCATATCTCTTACCACAATCAGGATGGATTGACCTATGTTTTCAATAACTGTCCCTGGGACATCAACTTAGTCACAGTATAAAACACTGTTGTTTAACAATTCTTGCTTAACAAAAACGACCTTCAATCAGTATTCATCGTCCGTAGCTACAGGGGGAATGGGAGCTCATCCAGAGTTGGCAGCTCATTTGTTTCACCGTCCTCTGGAGGAGCAGAAAACATGCAATCTTATCAGCCAGAGAGGCACAGATCGCCTTACCGCATGTTAATAACATTTCACAGGGAAGAGAGGTTGTTGCCAACCGTCAGTGGAAGTGTTGTAGCAGATTATGTTTATGATGGTTATGCCAGTACGAATACAGTGCTTTCTTGACGAGATCTGTTCTGCAAGTTTTGAAAGTGTTTGGTAGTAACAATCTTCACTGTCTCTTCTGTAAACCACATGCATATCACTTGCTGATTAGCAGCGTACTGTAACAGCGGTGACCTATGAGAAGCTGGCAGATGGGGTTATTCTTTGCATGGCTTTCAACAAACTCTTTTTGGTCTCATATAAAGGGGGAACGTCATCCCAATTAATGTACATTGTTCATAAACATTGAAGGGCTGATTTAATAAAAGGCTGACTTAAGTGCATGACTCCTTTATAGCTAGTCACCATGTAATTGTAATACTCATAAATATGCTAATGAGCCCCCGACAGCACATTGTCCCACCTACATTTCAAAATGCAGTAATGATGCTGCTTTTCTAACCAAGTGGGAAGCGGGAATTTACAACATACGACAGGGAAAATCCACATGAACAACCCTTGAACTGTTAATTACTGGTGATGTTAAGTTTGATACCGGAGCTCCAAGGGATGCGACAAAATCGCTAAGCAGTTTGTTTTTCGAAACAGCGTACCGATGCTTGTATCACTTTATCTGAAGCACATGATTCACAACGTCCGGTGCTTAGTTTTGTCAAACAACAACCAGATTGGTTTGGTATTGATTTCAGTAGAAGACAAAAGTCTACCCTGCGCACGCGCTGCGACACATGCGATGTAATCAATCAAAATTGGGTTGTTTAAAATAATTTTGACCAGCAGGTGCCACTAGTGTACACTGTGTTTATCAATGCCTCGAGTAATGAACTGATTTTCAACACAATTGGCTGGATATTCTCAAAGATATTCTCAAGCTTTGTTTCCCCATCAATAGTAATTACTAGTGACTCCACAAGTCAGTTGAAATTACACATACCCAAGACCTGTTACAATCATATCAGATCCAACTGAGAGAGAGAGAGAGAGAGAGACCGAGAGACCGAGAGAGAGGACTTAAAATACTGTCAACACAAACCCATAGACAGATATGACATACCCTGCTCATATATAACACATTCACACAGGACAGAGTATGAGCTGTATATCAAACAGAGATAAAGTGATAGTGTACGCAGCTCCCACAGTGCACACAGCTCCCCCAATGCTAAAAAAAACCATCCCATACTAGATTTCAGATGTGTGATGTGGGTGATGTGAGATTTTCAGATTAATTCATGCATGCATTCCTTCATGCATTCCTTCATACAAACATACTGTAATAATATGGTGCGGTCCTCAGTAATCATGGCCCTGTGTTTGTCTTCTTCCAGACTTCACAAGGAGGAGACAAGACTGAGGCCTTTTCTGTCTGCCTTCGAGTTCCAAAGTCTTCTCTTCAACCTCACTGCATTCAGGATCAGCAACGCAGGAGGACACAACTGTAAGTGTGTGTGTGTGTGCACGCCGCAAGATCAGAATGTTAACACCAACAGTGTTAAAACTTCTTATGGCTGAGATCCCGCTAACGGGATCGATATGACAACAGCCAGTGAAAGTGCAGGGCACCAAATTCAAAACAACATAAATCCCATCATTAAAATTCCTCAGACAAACAAGTATTTCACACCATTTTAAAGATAGACTTCTTGTTAATCCCACCACAGTGTCCGATTTCAAATAGGCTTTACGGTGAAAGCACCACAAATGATTATGTTAGGTCAGAGCCACGACACAGAAAAACACAGCCATTTTTCCAGCCAAAGAGAGGAGTCACAAAAATCAGAAATAGAGATAGAATTCATCACTAACCTTTGATGATCTTCATCAGAGGACACTCGTAGGACTTCATGTTACACAATACATGTATGTTTTGTTCGATAAAGTTCATATTTATATTAAAAAAATCTCAGTATACTTTGGCGCCTTGTAGCTCCCTTCAGTAACCACGAGCACAACCGTTCCTTGATTTTAACTGGCGGCTTTATTCTGTAGTTTTAGTCAGAATTATCACCTTCCGTGAGAACTATAAAGTAAATGAAAAATACAGTTAAGCACACTCTTTACAACCTTATCTTACGAGTGACTTATTAGCTTGGTATAACTCTGAAGTGCTTACATACATAACAGTTTAACCGGCGTTATAACAGGTTCAGATTAACACATGAATAAAGGAACAAATACCTCATTGGCTGCTTATACAGAAGGGAGGAAATCAAACTTCACACTTATTATTCCTGGCATGAATTCACACTTCATCCTAACATACACTCTTCAACCTTTATGAACTACGCCCGATGACATGAAAACTTAGCTAACGCAGCGCAGGATTGCCTTCCCTCCAAAGGTGTGTTGCTACAATAAGGATCCCCGTTACAGCAGTATTAGCTACGTAGTTCCGCTTGTATTATCATTTCCCCCGCACAGCGGACACATAAACAATTCAAACAAAAGACAACGACATAACCTGTAAGTCTAACTGTCAGTTACACTCCCACCAATCACCAGTGATTTCTGTGAAAGGGGTCTGCAGGTTTCTTGATCGGCTTCCAGGAGGGTGACTGTCTTATGGATGGGCCTCTCCAGATAGGTGGGTTTGGTGATGCGTTTACCTCTCTCATCTAGGGTTGAGTCGCTGATCAGTAACTTGAATCTTCTCACCCGGCCATCCTGTCCCGGGTACACTTCTGTAACCTTTGCCAATTTCCACTGGTTGCGTGGTGCAGTATCATCTTGCAAAATGACAATGTCATTAATCCTTGCGTTTCTTCTGTCTTTACTCCATTTCTGTCTGTGTTGGAGGTTTAGAGGTACTCTTTCTTCCACCTTGTCCAGAATTCATTGGCTAAAAATTGTACTCTGCGCCATCTCTTGCGGAGATAAAGATCTTCCTTGATGAACTGTCCAGGTGGCGGTAAGATAACTGTGGACTTCATTGTTAAGATGTGATTTGGCGTGAGAGGTTCTGGACCTAATGGATCATTCAGATATTCCGTAGTTAGGGGCCTACTATTTAAAATCGCCATGACTTCATAGAGAAAGGTACGCAGAGAAGCGGTGTCGAGTCTTCCGTCTGACTGATCAAGAGTGGATGTTAAGACACTTCGTATCGTGCGGATTTGCCTTTCCCAAACACCACCCATGTGACTTGAAGATGGGGTGTTCATGATAAACTCGCATCCAAGTTCCTTCAGTCGTGTTTGATCCATTTCTTTCAGGGCGTCCACAAACTCGTCTTGCGCCAATGAAGTTGCTGCCTTGATCACATCTGATTTGACGAACATTACCGCGTATGGCAATGAATGCACGCAGGGAATTGATAAAAGCGTCGGTGGTTAAGTCGTCAAGCATTTCAATGTGAACTGCTCGGGAGCCCATGCAAGTGAATAGGAGCCCATAACGCTTTAACTCTCTTCTTCCGTCCTTGGCATAGAAAGGTCCAAAGCAGTCCATCCCGCAGTATGTGAAGGGAGGCGCGGTCTCCGTGCGTTCCTTCGGAAGATCTGCCATCCTTTGCCCTTCTGTACATCTTCTGAATTTCCTGCATTTCACACATTTGTAGATGTGAGAGGAAACTGCATTGCTGCATCCTAGGATCCATATACCGTTGGATCGCAGCTCATTGATCGTCATTCCACGTCCTTGGTGTCGTACTCTTTCATGATAGTGCTTGACGAGCAGCACTGACAAGTGGCTATCTCTTGGCAGGATTGCGGGATGCTTCACATGGGAATGAAGAGTTGCATGAGCCAAGCGACCTCCCACCCTGAGGATACCTTGCTCATCCAGAAATGGACTCAATTTATGCAACTTGCTTGCTTTATCTTTGGTCTTGATGTCTTTCTGGTGCCTGAGGTTGTGTATCTCATGGGAGAAAGCTGCTTCTTGAACCATCTTTATAATGGTGAGCTCTGCCTCTCTCCTTTCTTCTATGCTTGTAGCTTCACTGACCTCAATTTTAAGCCTATGGCTTCCTTGACATGTCGTTTGAGCCTGGCAATAGCTTTTACCACTCTTGCCCAGTCTGAGAACTTATGAAGGTGATCTAGTAATGATCTTTCTTCCTTTGCTTGGGTATCATGGACCAGGGATTTCAGCTCTGGATCATTGTCTGAGAACTCTTCCCCTTGACTTGTCCTTTGGGAAGTTCTTCATGCCAAAGAAAGTCTGGACCTGTGAACCAGTTGGAAGCCATGAGCTGTTCTGATGTGAGACCTCTGGAAGCATGATCCGCAGGATTCTCTTCAGAGGTCACATATCTCCATTGTTCGGGATCTGTGCTTTGCTTAATGCGTTGAATACGGTTAGCTACAAAGACGTGGAATCTTCTGGCTTCATTGTTGATGTAGCCAAGAACTACCTTCGAGTCGGTCCAGAAGTATTCCTGTAGACCTTGTATCTCTAGCTCCTTTTTGAGCATGTCACTTGTTCGAACAGCTACCACCGCTGCTGAAAGTTCCAGTCGTGGTATGGTCGTAACCTTGGAGGGGGCGACTCTCGACTTCCCCATAACTAGGGAGCAATGAACTTCTCCTGCGGTGCTGATTGTTCTGAGGTATGAGCACTCTCCATAACCTGAGGTACTAGCGTCAGAGAAGTGATGGAGCTCATAACTCTGTACCTCCTTGAAACTTGATGGCAAGTAGCTTCGTTGGATCCTTACCTCAGACAAGTTTTGTAGACCTTGGAGCCAGAATTCCCACTGGGAACGTAGGTCATCTGGAAGGGGGTCATCCCAGTCGATTTTGTCACGACACATCCGCTGCAAGATCTGCTTCCCCGCCAGGACAAAGGGTGCCACAAACCCAAGCGGATCATATACAGAGGCTACTGTAGACAACACTCCTCTTCTTGTGAGTGGGCGTTCCTTGACAACTACTCTAAACTGGAACTCGTCTGATGCGACACACCACAGTACACCAAGCGCTCTCTCCATGTGTGGTTCACCCAGAGCCATATCCAGGTCTTTGGCACCCTTGGCACGTTCTTCCTTGGGAATTGTGGCTATAACTTCCTTGCTGTTAGAGATAAACTTGTGCAACCGAAGTTTGCCGATGCTGCAAAGCTCTCTTGCTTCTTTCACCAGCTGGGCCGCTTCAGCTTCAGACGATACGCTCGTCAACCCATCATCGACATAAAAGTTCCTTTCTATGAACTGGATAGACTTCTCGCTGAAGCTTCCTCGTCCTTCGGCAGCAAGATGTTTGAGACCATAGTTGGCGCAACCAGGAGATGAAGCTGCGCCGAACAAGTGGACCTTCATACGATACACTGAGGGTTGAGACTCTAGATCTCCATTCTCCCACCAAAGGAACCGTAGATAATCTTGGTCTTCTGCTTTCACATGAAACTGGTGGAACATGCGCTCTACGTCACACATGATTGCAACTGGCCCCTTACGAAAACGACAAAGGACGCCCAGCAATGTGTTTGTCAACTCTGGACCGGTAAGGAGATGATCATTCAAGGACGTCTCTCGAAACTTAGCTGAGCAGTCAAAGACGACTCGTATCTTCCCAGGCTTTTGTGGGTGATAAACCCCATGGTGCGGGATGTACCATGCTGGATGCTTGTTAATTTCCTCTTTAGAGACCTTCTCAGCATCTCCACAAGCTATAGTCTCTTCCATGAATGCTGTGTAGTCCTTGTAGTACTGCTTGTCTCTCCTTAGCCTCCTTTCCAGGCACTTGAGTCGGTGAACTGCACATGTTTTATTGTTCGGCAGATTGGGTCTTTCTTCCTTAAACGGCAGCGGCATCTCATAATGTCCATTGTCCTTACGTCTGATGCCCTCTTTCATTTTCTTCAGGAACCGGATATCCTCTTGAGATATGAGGTCCTCTTCTGCAGCTCTCTGGTTGAAGTCAGATTCAAGCGTCTTGATAATGTCCAGTGTTGTGATTACCTCTCTTACACGTGTTCTACAAACATAGTGTACTTGATTTGTGAGGTTGGAAGAAGATTGAAGGCTTGGCATCACCTGTCTAACGATAACCCGATGACTCACTCCAATAGGGTCGCCATAGTCGATACATGGATTTCCATAGCCGACTATGCTCCAGCCAAGATCTGTTCTCTGAGCAAAAGGCTGATTTCCCTTACCAGACACAATTTCTCTTGGTAGGAGAGCCTGGGAGCAGTTGTAGCCAATTAAGAGACCGACATCACAGCTCTGTTGAGGAGCAATCTCCTCTGCAATGTGTTCAAGATGAGACCATGCTCTTGCAGTCTCTGGAGTAGGAATATGATCTCTGTTTGCAGGAATAAACTCTCTCGAGTAGGTCGTTGGCAGAGGGATTTTCTTCTCCAAGTAAAGCCCTCTAACCTGCAAACCAGACAGCTTCTGGCAGGACACAATGGTATTCCTTGAAGCCATTGTAGAGAGTTTCAGTTGGATTGGCTCCTTCCTTGTATTGAGAGCCTTTGTTGTCTCTTCAAGGATAAAAGTGGTGTCGCTCTGGGTGTCAAGAAGTGCATACACAAGAACTTCACGATCTGGCTCACTTGTGGTTGACACCCATACTGGAATGATTGTGGAGGTGTGAGTGTTGTTAATGTCCCTTACGACTCTGTTAGATATGGCCTCACTTGACGCTCTTGTCCCCTTATCTTGTGAGGTCTTCCTATCCCATAACCTTTCTTTAGTACGATCTTCGTGCAGGCAGGATGGATGCCTCCTCTGACACGTGTCGCAGGTGTTCCTGTTATCACAATCTTTTGAGTGATGCCCAGGCCTTAAACAGCCAAAGCACAATTTATTCTCTTGAACAAACTTCTGTCGCTCTGCGGTGGGCTTATCCATGAACTTCCAGCATTTGTGGAGACTGTGACCTGACTTCTCACAGAAGACACAACTAGTAACAGTATCTTTCTCATCAGAGTTAGTTGCTAATACCCTTGCTCCGGGGCTTTGAATCCTTGGCGTCTTAGGTTTTCCATCTTCGCTTGGTTTCAAAGCATGAAGGGATGTCACAGGATTGCAAGCGATCTTTGCTTCTCTCGTGAGAAACTTCACAAACTGACTGAAGCTTGGAAAGATCTCAGTTTCTTCTAAGATGTCTATGACCTTTCTATTCCATCTTGAAGTTAGCCAATCTGGAAGTTTAGCGAGGATCTTTTGGTTTTCATTACAGTCATTAAGCACCTCCAGGCCCTTATTCTGAGACATAGCAGCCTCACAGCTGCGAAGAAAGTCTACAAGGTCTCTAAGTTCAAGACTGTCCTTGGATCCTATCTTAGGCCATGCATTGAGCTTATCTCTGAAGGACTTGGCGATGAGGAATTTGTTTCCGTACCTTTCTTCAAGAATGGTCCATGCAGCATAGTAGGCTGACTCTGTTCCTAACATAAAGTAACTTTCGATGGCTTTCTTGGCAGGCCCACCAATATATTTTCTCAAGTAATATATCTTCTCAGTTGCTGGTATGTTCTTCCTGTCTATCAGAGTCTGAAAAGAGACCTTCCAGTCAGTGAACGAGAGTGGTTCTCCATTGAATGTTACTGGTTCTGGTATGGGGAGGCGGCTTTCACTGATTGATTCCGCTAGTAACCTGAACATGGTCTTGGTGCCATCTTCTTGCTGTGTGCTTGTCACAACATGTTGTGGTGAGAGACTGTGAAATGAGCCACTTCTGTGCGTGACTTCTTTCATAGATTTGCAGTTAGAGAGTAGTTCTCTCTTCTCGTCCTCTGAGTTTTCATCTTGCTCATACACTTGCATTCGCGCCTTGGCAGCATTTAGTTTCTTGAGCACTTCTAGGCGCTCTAACTCTCTACGCTTGTCTTCTAGTGTCTTCGTCTGGCAGCATTTTCTACCTCTAACTTGACTCGCAGCCTAGCTTCTTCTAAGCTGCGTTTCACAGCCTCAGCTTCTTGCTCCGCTGTCCTCTTCTTATCTTCATCTTCGAGTCGCTGAAGCTCTTCTAGTTGGCGTTCTTGCTTAACCATTACTTCTAAAGCTGCTTGGTTAGCAGCAACTTCCGCCGCAGCCTCTTGTCTCTTGACAGATGACACGCTTGAGCGTCTGGAGTTGACCTTTGAGTTGCTTTGAGACTGGGAGGAAGCACTTGAGGGCTGATAGTTGAGACTTGACTTATGTGAGAGTTCAGACATGCACAAGGAATTGCTGTCCTTCCAGTGCAACTCTATCTGGTTACTTTGACCTTCTTCCTGCCTTTTAAATGACACCTTACAGTCTTGATAATAGACATTGTAACTGCTTCACAAGTATCAACTCTGCGTCGTATATCGTTGTCGGGAATGTCGATTTGACGCAAATTTACATAGACAAGGTTTAGCTCTGTAGAGGCATGGCTAATCTTGTTTAAGAGGTCTTCTAGTAGGTCTTCAGAGCAACAGCCTGTCAGTGACAGTTTTGCCTCCTTTACCAGAGCCTTCCACTTCTCATAGCTGACCCTGAAACGATGCTCGAGCTGTCTCCACCTTTCGTCTCGCAGTTCTCTGCCCTTTTCAGTTAACCTGCGGACCCTCTCACCTTTCGTGGCTCTTGTTGTGCTATCTCATTAGCAGCCTCTGTATCATCATTCACTGGCCGAAGTGACTCCACACCAGTCTGGGCCTCTTCCTGCTGTTCTGTTTGTTCTGATGAAGGCTCGAAGTTTGCGAGGTGTTGCTGCAGCTGCTCAACTTGACCCACCCCATCTCTATCACCTTTAGTGAAACTACCTCTTTCTGACATTCTAAATCAAGTCAAATCAATTCTAGCTAAGGTTTGGATAAGTGAGTAGGTAATTTATACTCTAATTCACTGTAATTTAAAACATGTATAATGCTTGTAACAAAGGCTTGAACAAACACCTTACCAAACAAGTACACTATTAACTTACAGGTGAATATATAATTAATAGGTGTACGCTGACCCTTAATGTTTGTGACTATATATATTTTTTTTTGGTAAGTATCAAATAATATTTTTCAGTAATACACATACCAGTGATACATTAAGATAGAAAGAGCAAATGCATAATACCAGAGTCTTTATGAAATAGACAACTATCTCCAGTCCTTACGAATTGTAATCTTAAAGTCTCTTATTAGCTGTTCACAAGGCTAGGACCACCTTCAAACACCTTGACTTGTACTTGCGTGTCTGACTTTCCTGTTAGTCTTGACCTTATGTTGCCTCACGATGCTTCCTTCATGCTTCCTTCATTTTCTTCTTAGGTTGCAGGTAGGTGCAAAACTCTTATCTGGCAGATGACAGGGTCTACCAGGATTTGGGAATATTGTAGACGTTTTACAGCTGGATGTGATTCTTCTTTCTCTTGCTCGTGAAGAGCAGTGAGTTCTCACTGTAGCTCCCTTCAGTAACCACGAGCACAACCGTTCCTTGATTTTAACTGGCGGCTTTATTCTGTAGTTTTAGTCAGAATTATCACCTTCCGTGAGAACTATAAAGTAAATGAAAAATACAGTTAAGCACACTCTTTACAACCTTATCTTACGAGTGACTTATTAGCTTGGTATAACTCTGAAGTGCTTACATACATAACAGTTTAACTGGCGTTATAACAGGTTCAGATTAACACATGAATAAAGGAACAAATACCTCATTGGCTGCTTATACAGAAGGGAGGAAATCAAACTTCACACTTATTATTCCTGGCATGAATTCACACTTCATCCTAACATACACTCTTCAACCTTTATGAACTACGCCCGATGACATGAAAACTTAGCTAACGCAGCGCAGGATTGCCTTCCCTCCAAAGGTGTGTTGCTACAATAAGGATCCCCGTTACAGCAGTATTAGCTACGTAGTTCCGCTTGTATTATCATTTCCCCCGCACAGCGGACACATAAACAATTCAAACAAAAGACAACGACATAACCTGTAAGTCTAACTGTCAGTTACACGCCTTATGTTCATATTTTGCAGAGATCCACATCAATTTACAGAAATATTCATTATAATTGTTGATGAAAATACAAGTGTTATACATGTAACTTCAGATACACGTCTCCTTAACCTCATAGTCTACCAATACCGGATCCGGGTTCGTGACTACGGCTCAAGCTCATTAGCATAACGCACAATGAGAAAAAATATTCCTAAAAATATTTAACCTCCACACATTAACAAGTAAAATAGCTCAAATGAAAGATAAACACGTTGTTTATCTACCCAGCAAGTCAGATTTCTAAAATGTTTTACGGCGAAAACATAGCACATATTTATGTCAAACCACCACCACAGACATAGCTCATTTGCATAGCCAAGTAGGAAAAAATATGCAATCAACAAACACAGGATTAAAATAAAAATCATTTCACTAATGTCAGGACCCGGTTACGAACCCGGGTCTCCGGAGTGAGAAACAGTCACTTAACCAACTGAGCCACAAATAGTCGGCAGAACCCAGAAGATGAGGCAGACACAGCAGTACTTGAGACGGTGTATTTAATGAAGTAAAAAGTGAAGTTCTTCAGGAAAACATGTAACTCCACAACCTCAAAAGGAATTCCATAAGAACAAAGGTAATCCTCCAAGACAAAAAGGTAAATCCACAAGGTGGAAGGTAAAGCACAAAAAGCCTCAAAAGATACTCAAAAAACAAACAAACAATAACAAAAAAACAGAATTCCTCAAGAGAGACAACCGGGATCAACAAGAGTACACAGAGTACTAGGGCTGGGTGCTAACATACAAACACAGAGCAAAGAACTGAGTAAAACAAAGGGTTTAAATACAATCAGGGGAAACGAGGCACAGGTGCAAATAATAATGGGGATCAAGGGAAAACAAAAGGTCAAAAGGCACAATGGGGGCATCTAGTGACCAAAAACCGGAACAACCCTGGCCAAATCCTGACAACTAACCTTTTGAAATCTTCATCAGATGACAGTAATATAACATGTTACACAGTACATACGTTTTTTTTTTCAATAATCTGCAATATATATCCATAAATCTCTGTTTACAATGATGCATCGTTCAAAAAATGCTACTAAAATGTCAGGAGAAATGCCGATAGCTCCGGCAGATAACGTCAGCTAACAAGGAATACACATCATAAACTTTGACTAAATATGCATGTTTTACATATGTATAGGAAGATACACTTCTTCTAAATGCAATCGCTGTGTTACATTTATTTTTAACGTTACAGGTTGCCTTCACTAGGCTATACTAGGAGTCGGCGCTCCAAAATTAGCATTATCGCTCCTCTATCTTGGAGTCGACAGAAACCCAAATTTACCACATAAATATTCCCTTACCTTTGCTGTTCTTCCATCAAAAGACCTGGAAGGAATTATACTTACCAAACCAGCATTTAGTTTTCAAGTCTGTGTCTTTCGGTTCTCAAAATAGCCAAATTTCGGTCTAAATGTAGGCAAAATTCAAGTGGATGCGCACCAAAACGTCGAAATTACATATTATATGTCGAGTAAACTTGTCAAACTATGTTCATAATTAAGCTTTATATGTTATAAAGGAAAAATATTTTCAGTTTAGTATGGGCACGCACTTTCTCCAACAGGGGCAGTATAGAGCAAGAGTTCTAAGAGGTTAATACAACCGCTGTGTAAGATTTCAAAAAAGCTTTAAGTAAAAAGCAAACCATGCAATAATCTGGGTATGGCGCTCAGAGACCAAAAAAGCCAAAAAGATATCTGACATATTTTGCAGTCAGCAGAAGTCAGAAATAACATTATGAAAATTCACTTACCTTTGATGAACTTCAAAATGCACTCACAGGAATCCCAGTTCCACAAGAAATATTTGTTTTGTTCGATAATGTCCATAATTTATGTCCAAATTCCTCCTTGTTGCTAGCGCGTTCAGCCCAGTAATCTACCTTCATGACGCACGAGCAGACGAAAAGTCCAAAAGTTCCGTTACAGTCCGTATAAACATGTCAAACGAAGTATAGAATCAACCTTTAGGATGTTTTTAACAAAAATCTTCAATAACGTTCCAACCGGAGAATTCCTTTGTCTGTGGAATTGCGATGGAACAGAGCTCACTCTCACGTGAACGAGCGTCACGAGCTCAAGGCATTCTGGCAGAACTCAGTCCCCTCTCATTCGCCCCCACTTCACTGTAGACGCATCAAACAAAGTTCTAAAGGCTGTTGACATCTAGTGGAAGCATTAGGAAGTGCAAAATGACCAATATCCCACTGTATCTTCAATAGGGATTGAGTTGAAAAACAAACCTCAGATTTACCACTTCCTGGTTGGATTTTTCCTCTGGTTTGCCTGCCATTTGAGTTCTGTTATACTCACAGACATCATTCAAACAGTTTTAGACACGTCAGAGTGTTTTCTATCCAAATATACTAATACTATGCATATATTAGCAACTGGGACTGAGTAGCAGACAGTTTACTCTGGGCACCTCTGGGCACCTTATTCATCCAAGCTACTCAATACTGCCCCCAGCCATAAGAAGTTTTAAATTAAATACTTTCTTAGAAATTACATGTGACCCACCAAAATAAGGTTAAACTAACACTTTTCAAAGTGTTGACAAACTAACACCCCTACAGTGTTGGTTCCCTAACATCATGATGTTGCTAATTCCGACTTAAAATAAGACTTTATTAGAGTTGATGCTGTCACACCTTCGCAGTGTTGGGGGGATGTGTAAAGGGGGAGGGTGTAAAGCCTTATTTCTGTAGTCTCTGAAAGACGACAACTTGTGTTGGGCGATCTAGATCAATAAGAGAAGACGGTCCAGATCAATGAGAGAAGACTTGAAATAGACAAGATGTCAGTAAAATCTTTGGGTAAATTACATAATCTCAAACAATCTGTAGCTACAATTCTCTGCAGATTGAGGAGAAATGGCACCTCCATCGCTCTCATACCCAACGAAGCATTTAATGTCTGAGCACGAACCTGCAAAGCCAAAACCCCCTTCCTCATCTCAAAGTACTGTCAGTAAACCTTCCCCAGCCCATTTACTTTGACAGATCATTATTGTCAATAGTAGCCCTTTGCAGGGAATTTTGTAGACCTGTCTTTTTTTGATAATCTGCAGAAAAAGGAGAGGTGGTTGTGTTATTACCGTGTAGTCTTGATTTTATAATGTTCAGTGTCCCTTACTAGTTTCTGTCCCACAGTGTTATTGTGCTCCATAACTGCAATGTGTGTTTGCTCCCTCATGCTTGTTTACCCAAAATTCCCCCACTTTGTGTCATTTTTCAGCAAGGCACTATGGAATCACTCCAGATAACCTGAGTTTAAAAAAAAAAAGAATGGGTAAAAAGAGAAGAGGGGAAATAGACTAAATTGATTACATGGTCTGGAAGGTACTACCTCTAACCACCGTTAACCCCATAAAACAAACACAAACCATACAAACATTACCCAATTCATGTTTATACCATGCTTACTGTAAATTAAGCTATCTTAGCTGTCAGCTTGTAAATATTTTGGCCAACTTATCTTCATCTTGTGCAGAGTTAGGGGTTGGAAGCGCATGTTGGTGGAATCAGCTTCTGTACCACCTTCCACTAAATACACAACAATACACAATTTAAGCACCCCACTAATTGTATTGATCTCTATTAGACTCACTAGCTAAGCATACCTGACAATGGACATTTCAATATAGTCAGCTTGCTGTTACCTAACTAGAGTCACTAAATTGGCAGCAAGATTGCTAGCCAGCTGAGACTACCAACACACAAATAAAGAGTGATTTAGTTATATCGACAATTCTATTTTTAGTAACAGATTGTTTTCCAGACAAGGGTGGAATAGATGAGATACTCTTACTTAGTAACATAGCTTACGTTAGCTAACTTCGGTCAAAGATAGAATGAACAAACAAACATGTTTACTCCGCTGAAGGTCGCTACCAGTCTAGCAGTGACTGCCATGGCATAGGCAACATTGATTGACATTATGTATACCAAAGATATAGCTGATGGCTTTCAGAGTTCAATACAGGACTGTAACGTTAGCTAGCTAACTAACCCAGCTAAACTGGCAAGCTAGCCAACATTAGCTTACCTCTAATTGAGAATCTTCCGTTTTGTTGTGAAGGGATAAAATCAATGGTATCTCATCACTTCTCAGCTGTTGTCTGTTCAGCCTGAGAATTCCCCTGGTAATCTTTGGTCACTGCATCATTCTTGAGATCCACAAGCCACTGGCAGAATCGGGGTGAATCTCTGGTAGGTAGAACGGAGAAAGCTAACTAGCCAGGCACAGAACACCACATGTGCAAAATGACCAACATCAGTGAAAAAAAATATATATCTTGCCTAGAGAAGTTCTCAGACTACTGTGTGTTGGTCGTTCGAAGTAAACACCAATATTCAATTTCAATCTACTGGTGTTAACCCCACTAGAATCAACACTCAGATATAACTTTATACCTCAACACCTGGATTGTAACACTTTTGCTGTGTGAATGTTTGTATATGTGTTTGTAGGAGTGGGAGTGCATAAGTGTGTGCACATAGTACATGCAAAGGCTAGCGTGTTTTTCATTTTTGTGCCTCCGGTACTCTATTACTATGAGTATGTTTCTATTTAACCTAGACATTTTTCTTCGTCAGAAAAGTTGTTAAGGTATGATATGCAAGCAGGCAACATGCTCTGTAGTCACTGTAGTGGTTCCTCTCTGCCCTGTTATTCACATTTTCCTGCCAATCATGAGAGGGCTTTACTACAGCAGTTCGTTAATAGACAGCAGTCTGGTTCCTACTTCCTGCTCTCAACCTGCTGCCCTCTCGTTATCGCCGGCCTCTTCTGTTAGTCTCTGAGGAGAATCTCTCTGATAGCACCGCTGGGCCTCGCAAATATCAGCTGCCAAGTTTGTTCACTGGCAAGGGAAGTTCACTACTGGAGCTCGAGCTCACTTAGTAACAGTCTGCCTAATTCACTTTCAGATAGACACGCACGCATGCGCACACGCACACACACTCTATCTGTCTAGTTTATACACACAACCACTTTTAGCCTGATAAGTGATAGAGGCACACACAGACACACATTTACATTATCAGTTAAAGGCATCTTTAGACTGAGTGACTTGTCGCTGAGTGTTCAACACACACCTGCTCTGACTGAAGCACTGGGTTGTGCCATCTATGCGAGAGCAGGACTTTCATTCACAGATATTGCCTGTCTGTTCTTCCAAATCTTCTGCTCTTTTTGGGGGGATGGGGGTTCTCTCTCTCTCTCTCTCTCTCTCATAGTATTTAGATCAATGTACTGAGATGATCTGAGAGGGATTGCATTGGATTACAGCACATAGATGACAGAACAGCTATTCAAAGCCATTATCTCTCTTTCAGCCACTTTAATTGCGGGTGTCACAGCCACACACACATTAAAACTTACATACACACTATGCACATGCACACATTCACATTCACACTCATGTACACATACAGTCGCTATCTCTCACACACACGCACACACACACACACACACACACACACACACACACATAAACACACTCTCTCTCCCTCTTAAACACACATTCATACAACCTCTATGCACATCGCGGAGGAAAACATTGCAAATGATTTGTGTCTCAAATTAGTTCTCAAACAGTGTTAGAAGTGCCTTATCTCTGCAGACGCCCAGAGACGCTAATAGGAAAATCCCACAAAGCGCTTTTCCCTCCCTCCCTGCACCAAAACACAGATTAAGGCATTCATTATTAGGCTGAATTATTTTAATGACAGGATTGTCTGTAGGTGATTTCTGTCGCATTGTTGGGTGAGGATCCTGCCTGTGTGACAGCCAAGTGGTACTGGGAATGTTATGTTAGGGTAGGGAGTTGTGAGGGGTGGAAAAAGGTATGACGGGAGAGGGGGAGAGAGCAAGATGGAGAGAAGGGAGAAAGAGATGCAAAGAGAGACAGATGGAAAGGGAGCGATGAGGAGATGGTCAAAAGACGAAGTGGGAGAGAGAGTTGGAGAGAGAAAAATAGGGAGACAGGAGATGGAGAAAAGGAAGAGAGCGAGAGAGAGCGAGAGCGAGAGCGAGAGAGAGAGAGAGAGAGAGAGAGCGAGAGAGAGAGAGAGAGAGAGAGAGAGAGAGAGAGAGAGAGAGAGAGAGAGAGAGAGAGAGAACATTCTGTGGTCTGACGCAGAGATGGGTTGGAACATTGGAGGAAATCCTGTTCTCGTATGACAAGCAAACATACACAGTTTGCAAGAAGAAGAGTGATAGAGATAGTGTTGTACAGGGGTTAGCAAGCAGTCAGGGGGGATGAGTTGGTTGGGTGCTGATTTGCAGATAGTATGGTAAATGAACTGTGTTTGATAGTCGCCGAAGGATCAGGGGATCACAATTTGTTAGAGCCCAAGTTCTCTCTCTTCCTCATGCTCATCCTGTCTTTTCTCCCTCTCATTACACACACACAGGCAAAAAAATTGATCTCTTGAAAATCTCACACCCCTGATTCGCTGTGACTGACACACATGCACACACACTGTTAAAAGCCAAGCGCTGGACCTTGACTAGTGGTGGTAGTATTCTGTATGATGGCTGAGGAGGATTCAACCTGTACTATCCCCCCATCACTATTCATGAAGGAGAGAGGGATCAGTAATCCCTGTGGGTGCAGGCTCCTGCCATACCTCCACCTCTCCTCCTCTTCCTCTCCTCCATTGCTCCTCCTCCTCCCTCACTCCACTGCACTGATTTATTTTGTTTTATCAGAGATTCCCAGAGTGAGGTAGCTAGGTGTGTGTGTACACCCATGTGCATCAAATGCATTTATGCGCACGCACACACACACACACACCCACACTATCATAGAGCTACAATGTGTAACATAGTTTACATGGTGAACAGCTGGCTTGTCTTATTGGGCACCTCGGGACCTCCAGTGAATATCCAGAGAGACAGAGATGATAAAAGTGTTAGCTTTACCAGCTGATATCACTCGCACACTACTGTATCCTACAGAGCTATATTCTACACCACCCTCATGCATGGGCAAATAGCCTACAGTAAAAGACATATGGGGTGAATTCCCACCTATATACAGTGGTGGAAAATGTACTCAATTGTCGTACTTGAGTAAAAATGAAGATACCTTAATAGAAATGAACTCAAGTAAAAGTGAAAGTCACCCAGTAAAACATCACTTGAGTAAAAAGTATCAACCATTTCAAATTCCTTATACTAAGCAAACCAGAATGCACCATTTCACTTATTTTATTTTTTATTGATGGATAGCCAGGGGCACACTCCAACACTCTAATTGACAAACAAAGCATTTGTGTCCGCCAGATCAGAGACAATAGGGAAGTGTGTAAATTGGACCATTTTTCTGTCAAAATGTGACGAGTACTTTTGGGTGTCAGGGAAAATGTATGGAGTAAAAAGTACATTATTTTCTTTAGGAAGGTAGTGAAGTAAAAGTTGTCAAAATATAAATTGTAAAGTAAAGTACAGACACCCCAAATAACTTCTTAAGTAGTACTTTAAAGTATTTTTTACTTAAGTACTTACACCACTGCCTATGCAACAGCAACTTGGCTAAATTACTGATGATCAATCACACATTATTACTGGACCATTAACTTCAGTATGTCAAAGTAGCCTTTCAGAGTACGTTTGAGCATTCATGCCCTCTCTCTCTTCCTCCTCTCTCTCCAGAGTTGGAGTTAAAGTATTAACGATCTCCAAACTCTCTCCCCAGACACGTCCCAACTCTCAGGGGTAACCCTGGCCTCCGCTGCCCACCTCTCCAGCCCTGTTACATCCTCTACCCCCCCTGCTCCCTGGGTTGAGGTGTGTACGTGCCCCCCGGGGTTTGGGGGTCAGTTCTGTGAGCTCTGTGCCCCAGGCTACACCAGAGAGGTCCCTAACAGAGGACCCCTGTCACCCTGTGTGCCCTGCACCTGCCACCAGCACGGACCCTGCCACCCTGAGACAGGTAGGAGATTTTTAATCTGTGTCTCTCGTGTTTTATTGTTCTCTCATTTTCTCTCTTTCTCTCTTTACCTCTCTTTGTCTCTTCTCATATCCTCTCTCTCTCTCTTTTCTCCACCTTCGCTTTTCTTCCCTTCCCTACTCTTTTCTACTCTTCTCTCTGCACACTGAAAGCAAATGGTTCTATATAGTGCCAAATAAGGGTTCTTTGGCTTGTAAAATAAGCAGAACCCTTTTTGGTGCTATATGAAACATTTTTTCATAATGTTCTAAATGGAACCTGTTTGGTGATGTAAAGAACCCTTTCTTAAAGTTCTGTGAAGATACATAAAAAAAAGGTTCTACATAGCACCAAACAAAGGTTCCGCAATGGTAACAACCCTTTTGAGGGCTATATAGAACCCTTTTTATGATTCTTTATAAAACATTTATGGAGAATGGTTCCATTAAGAAGATTTCACAATCTCAAAGGTTCTTTGTAGAACCACACATTTTTTTATTTATTCTGTTTTAATAGCCATATTGTATTGTTAAAATGACATAGGTTCTATTATTGTGTTTATAAGTCTGGAATAGGGTAGAATATTTTCTCATTATTTTACAAATGTTCCATCCCAAGAATAAATCACTTTTCTCCTGGGTAACCCGGTATTTCCAGCCAAAAAATGGAAGTGTCATTCAAAAGTTCTATAAAGCATATAAATGTCTAGATTTAATTAGAGCTTGGATCAGCCTGATGCTACCTGAGACTGATGAGCCATATATTAAATACATTTTATAAGCCCTACATTTACGATAAGGTTCCATATAGCACCATCCTTGAGCCCAAGCCCAAAGAAGCCCAAATTATTGTGCCGTTATCCAATACATATACTGACTGTATGATATAGGCTACTGAACATTACGCACAACAGAAAAACATGAAAGCCCATAGATGTAAGCTAGCTGTATGCTCTCTTGGGTATACAAATTCAACTAGCTCCAGTAGGCTAATGTTTTTGAGTGTGAACTGTATTACTGTACTGTATTGTATTATACTGTATTATATGGACCGGAATTACGCACATTGTTCAAATGTAACATAAAGTAATATAGTAATATAGTAATATAGAGTAATAAAGTAATATAGAGAACATTTGATTCTGGTGCAGCACATGCGGCCTACAAATATACAAGTATAGGCTAGCAAATTTGATTTTAATTTTGAAATATAATAGGGCGTATTTGTATTATTGGTAGGCTGAAACTTTCATAATATTTCCCCTAATGTTATTGGCTTACCTCTTCTTTCTCTCTCTATTGTTGCTTCATTCCTTCCTCGCTTTCAACAGTTAAACGAAATATGTTTTGTTGTCCTTATCATACTTGATTAATATAGGACTAGAATTAGATGGAGAAGGCTTTCACTTCACTTCACAAAGATTGAATGGTTATGGGTCTGAATAAATAACTGCTATAGCCTACCGCCATTGTGCGTTTGCTGTTCGATTGGCTGCTGTATTAACCTGTTGATCCTACCCCCTACTTTTTCGAACATTCTGTTCAAAATCGCGCAACATTTCAGCGCCCTGCTATTCATGCCAGGAATATAGTATATGCATATGATTAGTATGTGTGGATAGAAAACACTCAGACGTTTCTAAAACTGGTTAAATCACGGCTGTGACTATAACAGAACGTGCGTTTCATCGAAAAGCGCAGGAAAATCTGATCACTGAAAACTGGAAAATATATCAATGCGCCACTTGAATGTATTGTTGAATGGAAACCACATTACCTGGAGCCGAGGTTGCAATACCTACAGCTTCCACACGATGTCAACAGTCTTGTCATTTGCCTAGGCTTTGTTTCTTGGTCAAACGAGCAAGAGACAGCCCATTTCTTCCGGTCTCCAACAGCATATTTTGGTTGAGATTTATCCGGACATTATTTCAAGACGTAGAGCTATAGAATATACATTGCCCCGTGATCAATTTGATCGATTATTAACGTTTACTAATACCTAAAGTTGCATTACAAAAGTATTTTGAAGTGTTTTGTGAAAGTTTATCGTCAACTTTTTTAATTTAAAAAAAATGACGTTGCGTTATAAAACTCTATCACACAGTCTTCATAGATCGATATCTAGGCTATATATGGACCGATTTAATCGGGAAAAAAAGACCCAATAGTGATGTTTATGGGACATCTAGGAGTGCCAACAAAGAAGATCGTCAAAGGTAATGAATGTTTTATACTTTATTTCTGCATTTTGTGTAGCGCCGACTATGCTAATTATTTTCTTTACGTCCCCTGCGGGTCTTTAGGGGTGTTGCATGCTATCAGATAATAGCTTCTCATGCTTTCGCCGAAAAGCATTTTAAAAATCTGACTTGTTGGCTGGATTCACAACAAGTGTAGCTTTAATTCAGTACCCTGCATGTGTGTTTTAATGAACGTTTGAGTTTTAACGAGTGCTATTAGCATTTAGCGTAGCGCATTTGCATTTCCAGATGTCTAGATGGGACGCCTGCGTGTCGGGTGGAGGTAAGAGGTTAAAAATTCAGCAAAAAAAAGAGCTTGCGTCCCTCTTCGAATAGTCTATTGGTATAAGAAATGCTCAAATAAAATACTGTCCAGCAAGCTATTATATTATACTTTTTTTCTTGTGACAGTGTAACCGATGTGAAATGGCTAGGTTGTAGGTAACAAACAAAAAAATACAAGGACATATACATATCTGATATTGGCAGAAAGCTTCAATTCTTGTTAATATAACTGCACTGTCCAATTTACAGTAGCTATTACAGTGCAAGAATAACATGCTATTGTTTGAGGAGAATGGACAATTACAAACTTGAAAATGTATTCATAAACCAATTAGACACATTTGGGCAGTCTTGATAGAACATTTTGAATATATGTGCAATGGTCCATTGGATCAGTCTAAAACTTCGCACATACATTGCTGCCATCTAGTGGCCAAAATCTAAATTGCGCCTGGGCTGGAATAATGCATTGTGGCCTTTCTCTTGCATTTCAAAGAGGATGGTACAAAAAACAACATTTTTCTTGGTATTATCTTTTAGCAGATCTAATGTGTTATATTCTTCTACATTAATTTCACATTTCCACGAACTTCGAAGTGTTTCCTTTCAAATGGTATCAAGAATATGCATATCCTTGCTTCAGGTCCTGAGCTACAGGCAGTTAGATTTGGGTATGTCATTTTTGGAGAAAATTGAAAAAAAGGGTTGAATCCTTAAGAGGACAACCCTTTCTTGAAGGTTCAATAAATAACCATGGAACCTGTATGGTGCTATAAAGAACCTTTTCCTCATGTTCTATAAATACCTATTAATTAAAAACATGTTCTACAGTGCCTTCAATACCCAATAACGTCAAAGTAGAACGTTTTTTTTTTATTAATAAAAAATTAAAAGCTGAAATGTCTTGAGTCAATACGTTTTAAACCCCTGTCTTATGATAAGCCTAGTGTTCAGGAGTAAAAATGTGCTTAACAAGTCATATTAGTTGCATGGACTCACTCTGTGTGGAATATTAGTGTTTAACATGATTTTTTGAATGACCACCTCATCTCTGTACCCCACACATACAATTATCTGTAAAGTCTCTCAGTCGAGAAGTGAAATTCAAACACAGATTCAACCACAAAGACGAGGAAGGTTTTCTAATGCCTCTCAAAGAATGACACCTAGCATTTCGCGTCACCCGCAATAACATCTGCTGAATATGTGTATGTGACCAATAACATTTGATTTGATTTGACCTAATGGTAGATATATAAATAAATAAAATCAGACGTTGAATATCCCTTTGAGCATGGTGGAGTTATTAATTACACATTAGGAGGTGTATCAATACACCCAGTTACTACAAAGATACAGGCGTACTTCCTAACTCAATTGCCACTCAGGAATTTCACCATGAGGTCAATGGTGACTTTACAATATTTACAGAGATTAATGGCTGTGAAAGGGCAAAACTAAGGATGGATCAACAACATTGTAGTTACTCCACAATACTAACATAACTGACAGAGTGAAAAGAAAGAATCATGTAGAGAACTAAATATTCCAAAACATGCATCCTGTTTCCCACAAGGCACTAAAGTAATACTGCAAAGAAAATTGACAAAGCAATTAGCTTTTTGTCCTGTCTCCATCATGTTATGGGTATGCTTGTAACCATTAAGTACTGGGTAGTTTTTCAGGATAAAAAATACACTAAATGGAGCTAAGCACAGGCAAAATCCTAGAGAAAAACTAGGTTCAACCTGCTTTTCACCAGACACTGGGAGATGAATTCACCTTTCAGCAGGACAATAACCTAAAACACAAGGCCAAATCTACACTGGAGTTGTTTACCAAGAAGACAGTTAATATCATTAAGAGAATATTATGTTACCATTGATGTATAAAAATGAGCGATACGGTGATGTCACCTTGTCCCCTTAATAGTGAATCCAAGTGTTTCATATCAGGAAGGGGACAAGTAACTTTATGATCAAACTTTATAAATGTAGAAGCAACAGTTGGTCACCATACTTTGATATTTTACTTTAAATATTATCCAATTTCATGAAAAACACGATTTTATCTGTTCACTCCTTAGGCATTATTATTGTGTTAATTGGGCAGGTTGAATCAAGTAAGCTACCTCTGGAACAGCTAGACGTCCCTGGGGAGAGAATTGAGAACCACTGACTTTAGTCAAGCATTCGCATACATGAGTCTTTCACAAAACTCTGTCACTGATCATATTCATAGAATATGTACTAGCATAACATAACACATTATATAAAATCTGTTATAAAATGGGTGGTTTGAGCTTTGAATGCTGATTGGCTTGAAAGTCATGGTATATCAGTCCACACCACATGTAAGACAAAACATTTAGTTTTACAGCTCTAAATACATTAGTAACCACTTCATAAAAGCAATAAGGCAGCTCTGGGCTTTATAACATTAGGCCATTAAACCAAAGTTAAGTACTGCGTCCAGACACTCCATGATGTGTTGTGCACAAGAACAGCCCTTAACGGTGATATATATATATATATATATATATATATATATATATATATATATATATATATATATATATATATATATATTCAACAACAACAACATAAATCCTATAACCCCCAGCCACAATCAGTGGTGGAAAAAGTACTACATTTACATTTACATTTAAGACATTTAGCAGACGCTCTTATCCAGAGCGACTAAATTGTCATATTTGAGTAAAAGTATAAATCATTTTGAATTCCTTATATTAAAACAGATGGCACAATTTTTTTTTTTTTTTTTTAAACTAGATTGACGGATAGCCAGGGTCACACTCCAACACACATCATTTACAAACAAAGCCTTTGTGTTTAGTGAGTCTGGCAGATCTGATGCAGTAGGGATGACCAGGGATGTTCTCTTGATAAGTGTGTGAATTGGACTGTTCCTGTCAAAATGTAACGAGTACTTTTGTCAGGGAAAATGTATGGAGTAGAAAATAGATTATTTTATTTCGGAATGTAGTGAAGTAAAAGTAAAAGTCGGCAAAAATATAAAAAATAAACTAATGTACAGATATCACCAAAAATCTACTTAAGGAGTACTTTAAAGTATTTTTTACTGAAACACCACTGCCCATTTGCCTTCACACCAGTACATTAGGATACTTAACCTCTTAGAACTATTCCTCCAGGCTCCGGGAGAATTGTCATAAGCAACCGCTGTATAGCAGAGCGCAACAGTCAAAACATATTACTAGAAAATATTCATATTCATGAAATCACAAGTGAAATATAGCGAAACACAGCTTAGCCTTTTGTTAATCACCCTGTCATCTCAGATTTTGAAATTATGCTTTACGGCGAAAGCAATACAAGCGTTTGTGTACGTTTATCGATAGCCTAGCATCGCATTCTTTCCACTTAGCATCAGGAAGCTTGGTCACGAAAATCAGAAAAGCAATCAAATTAATCGTTTACCTTTGATGATCATCAGATGTTTTCACTCACGAGACTCCCAGTTAGACAGCAAATGTTCCTTTTGTTCCATAAATGTATTTTTTATATCCAAATACCTCCGTTAGTTTGATGCGTTATGCCCAGGAATCCACCGGAAATAGCGGTCATGACAACGCAGTAAAAAATTCCAAATTATATCCATAATATCGACAGAAACATGGCAAACGTTTTTTATAATCAATCCTCAAGGTGTTTTTCAAATATCTTTTCGATAATATATCAACCGGGACAGTTGGCTTTTCAGTAAGACTGGGAGGAAAAATGGCTACCTCTCTATTTTGCGCAAGAATTACTCTGAGAGCCATCAGCTGACCACTTACGCAATGTGGTTGTTTATGCTCATTCTTCAACGTAAAGGCCTGAGACTACGTCTAAAGGCTGTAGACACCTCAGGGAAGCCGTAGAAAAAGGAATCTTGTTGATATCCCTTTCAATGGTCAATAGGGATGCATAGGAACACAGGGGTTTCAAAATAAGAGTCACTTCCTGATTGGATTTTTCTCAGGCTTTCGCCTGCAATATCAGTTCTGTTATACTCACAGACAATATTTTTACAGTTTTGGAAACTTTATATTGTTTTCTATCCCAAGCTGTCAATTATATGCATATTCTAGCATCTGGTCCTGAGAAATAGGCTGTTTACTTTGGGAACGTTATTTTTCATAAAATAAAAATAGTGCCCCTAGCTTCAAGAGGTTAATATACTGTTACACACGCACGTATCACATAGTTTTCCATACAGTTGAAGTCGGAAAATTACATACACCTTAACCAAATACTTTCAACCTCAGTTTTTCACAATTCCTGACATATAATCCTAGTAAAAATTCCCTGTCTTAGGTCAATTAGGATCACCACTTTATTTTAAGAATGTGAAATGTCAGAATAATAGTAGAGAGAATGGTTTATTTCAGCTTTTATTTATTGCATCACATTCCCAGTGGGTCAGAAGTTTACATACACCTCATTAGTATTTGGTAGCATTGCCTTTAAATTGTTTAACTTGGGTAAAACATTTTGGGTAGACTTCCTCAAGCTTCCCAAAATAAGTTGGGTGAATTTTGGCCCATTCCTCCTGATAAAGCTGGTGTAACTGAGTCAGGTTTGTAGGTCTCCTTGCTCACACACACTTTTTCAGTAAGTAAGTCTCAAGTCTTAGCACTCAAGTCCCAAGTCAAGACAGGCAAGTCCGAGTCAATTCTCAAGTCAAGAACATCAAGTATCAAGTCAAGTCTCAAGTCTTTAACTTTGAGTTTCGAGTCCTAAACAAGTCATAATGTGCTCTTTTCTTCACCTTTATTTTACCAGGTTTTCTAGTTGAGAACAGGTTCTCATTTACAACTGCGACCTGGCCAAGATAAAGCAAAGCCGTTTGACACATACAACAACACAGAGTTACACATGGAATAAACAAACATACAGTCAATAATACAGTGGAAAAGTTCAATATACAGTGTGTGCAAATGAGGTAAGGTAAGGGAGGTAAGGCAATAAATAGGCCATGGTAGCGAAGTAATTACAATATACCAATAAAACACTGGAGTGTTAGATGTGCAGGAGATGAATGTGCTACGCATGCTCTTCACCAAATGTAATGCCATTTCATATTTTTTAACAAGAGTAATAGTTAGTATATTACATTTATGCAAATCATGAATGACTCCCTGGCTATTTTCATTTAATGTTCACATTTGTGTTTGTGTGTTGAAGTGTATCGTAACAACCTCAACTACAACAAATACATGCTCTATTGATCTCCTCTTGACAAGGAAAGGGTTGCATATAGCTCAGGTTAATGTATGTAGCCTTCCTAACAAAATACATGAGTTTTTTTAACTTGGTCAACATAAATCATTTTCATATTTTGGCTTTGACCGAAACACATTTAGATGCATCTGTAAATGATGGGCAA
Organism: Oncorhynchus keta; assembly: GCF_023373465.1. Classification (NCBI taxonomy): domain Eukaryota; kingdom Metazoa; phylum Chordata; class Actinopteri; order Salmoniformes; family Salmonidae; genus Oncorhynchus; species Oncorhynchus keta. The sequence continues at coordinate 32,429,418 of NC_068426.1, read as the reverse complement.
ATTAACATTCATGGATATAGTCTACTGAAAAGGGATAGGAATAGGAATGGTGGGGCTGTAGCACTGTATATTCAGAATCATATATATTTTAAGAGGAGGGATAACATTAATGTATGTCAAGTAGAAGCACTATGGGCTCAAGTACATCTGCCTCACCAGGTGGGATGTGGTGGGATGTGTGTATAGACCTCCTAGCTCTAAAGTGTCCTATTTGGATGACTTATGTACTGGGTTTGACCAGGCCACAGATAGCAACAGAGATGTATTTATCTTGGGTGATTTTAATATAAATTGGAAGGATCACAATAATTCGAATAGAACAAAATTGATGAGATATGCCGAGAACTGTGTTTTAAAACCATTTAAAAATGGTTAATGATACTACTAGATCATCAATTAGTTGGGTCATCGTTCAGATACATGCATTGATCTGATGTTCTGTAATATACCATTGCAATGCTTAAAAAGACAGATTAATGCCAGTGGGCTGGACAGACCATAATATTGTGACCATAACCATGAACACCAAGGTTCAAAGAAACCCCCTAGGGTTGTGGTCAAGAGAAATTTTTAAACATTTAATCATGAGCTATTTTTAAATGATTTGGCTGCTGTACCCTGGAAGCTGATTTATCTAGAGGATGAACTAAATCACGCTACAGAATGTTTTATTGATTTGCTCACTGAGGTAATGGACCGTCATGCCCCTAAGAAAGAGAACAGTTGGTGCCCGTCCATCTCCATGGATTGATGATGAACTGGGTGAGGCTTTTTCCTCAAAGAAATATGGCAAAAGCCTTAGCAGCCAAGTCAAAATTATAAATTGATGAACAGAATTATAGAACATTATGTAATTATGCAGTTAAATTGAATCAAAAGAAAAAAAGTTAGTTTACAACAATGCTTTTATTGATTGTGAAAATTATTCTAAAAGGGAATGGAACACAGTTAAGTGCTTACTTGGTACATCTATCTCATCATGCCCATCTAGTGTGACGGGAGAATAAATAACAAAACCAGTCAATATTGCCAATCATTTTGCAGATGTCTTACATAGAAAATCAATTTTCTGAGCAACAATGTAAACATACATTCTTCCAAAAAAGCTATTTTCCAATGGATTGATGATCATATTATGATCATGCTCTTTTCGTCCCCAAATGGTGTCAGTGGAGGAGATGTTAAACCTATTGAAGTCATTATCTGATGATAAATCTACAGGTTATGGTCTTATGGACAATTTTTTGCTTCGCTGTGCTGCTCCCCAGATTGCAGTTCCACTGAGATACATATTTAATTGGTCACTGGAAAAGGGGATGTTTGCAAATGTATGGAAGCATGCAAAATTGTGTTCCGAAAGACAGCAAAGAACCCATTACTCCTGCCAATAGTCAACCAATCAGTCTACTCCCTACAATCAGTAAGATATTGGAGGCTATTGTGAGTAGACAAATATGGGAGTACATGGAAAATAATGAATTGATTACAGCCAATGAGCATGCTAATCACAAAAAAACATTCCACAACCACTGCATTGGTTGACATGACTGACCAGTGGCTCAATTTTTAGATTTCAGTGCAGCATTTGATTTAGTGGATCATTAAATAATTTTGACAAAATTAATACATTATGGTTTTAAGGATTGCATTGGGTACAGTCATATCTAACTGACAGGAAACAGTCCACCTATATCAATGGTTAATTTTCTACCCCCAATGTGTTAAACTGTGGAATACCGCAGGGCAGCTGCCTTGGGTCACTTCTTTATTTAATATATACCAATAACCCTCCCTATGCCTTAGCTGAAACTCAAGCTACTATATGTGCAGATGATTCTACAATGTATGCAGCAAGACAATCGGTTCAACAGGTACAGCAAGCTTTACAAGGAAATTTGGAGAATATCAGGAAGTGGGTTTGCCAGAACAAACTTGTTTTAAACACCAAGAAAACCAAAGTTATGTTGGTCTGTTCCACTAGGAAAAGGCCAAAACAGTATGGGATACAATTAGGTATGGAAGGAGTACAAATTGAAGGAGTGGCAGAAACCAAACTATTGGGAGTGCAGCTAGAGAACTGCTTATCATGGTTGTCTCAAATAACTAATCTATGTAAAATAATATATATATATTAAAACAGCAGGCATAATCAGAAGGATAGCTAAATATTTACCAGGAAAAATTCTTAAGCAAATAACACAAGCATTAATTGAGAGTCAGGTGAACTACTGTTCTGTGGTCTGGGGAAATGCATCATCAAGTGAAGTTAGGAGGCTGCAGGTTGCACAGAACAAAGCAGCAAGGATTGTTTTAAGGTGGAGATATGGTTCTTCTGTTGCAGCGATGTGCAATGTTCTTGGTTGGTCATCAATTGACAAGATAAATGAAAAAACATGCCAAGTTCAATTCACAAAGGTATTCAGTTGGTAAGAGACAGACATTCCATAAATACTAGGAATAGATTGTCCACCATCTATGCGTTATCCAGACAAAAAAAGAGAAACAGGCAAAATAACATTTTGATTTAGAGCAATAAAGAAATTGAATAAATTAACTGAGCAAACCAGAAACCTTTCAATATATAAATGTAAAAATTATTTTAAAACCATTTAAATATAATACATAGAAATGTTGTGGATAGTAGATAAAGAATCAATATTTTTTAGATTGAGTATTTATTGGGTCATTAAGTTAGTATATTATGTATGTTTGTAATAGTGTGTTACATGTGAAAATGTGTTCGCATTATAAATTGTATTTTAACGTTGAAGGACTCTTGGAAGATTAGTCCAAATAGGGACTAAAAGAGATTCAAATCAAATCAAATGTCGAACAAAGTTGGAAATTGTTGCGCCTCTGTCTGTAATTTTCTTCCCACATGTTTTGAAGTTGCAATCTGTTTTTTGTTGATACAGCGTTGTCTTCATATCCAAATATAATACTTTTGGGTATCATCTTTCCAAGGGCTCCATCTGAATTCACCCGCCGACGTTCCTCTGCACTGCCACAAACAACTTTTTCTCAGCTGGCACAATTTTATTGGCTGCTGTCTGATTCAAACTGTAATCTGTTAAATGAAGAGTTGATGTGATGCACACATTTTTTAATAGCATCATTTTTAAAATTAAAAGTCAAAGTTGAGTCCAAGTAATATAATAATAATATATGCCATTTAGCAGACGCTTTTATCCAAAGCGACTTACAGTCATGTGTGCATACATTCTACGTATGGGTGGTCCCGGGAATCGAACCCACTACCCTGGCGTTACAAGCGCCATGCTCTACCAACTGAGCTACAGAAGTCATCATATTTGTTACTTGAGTCTTACTCGAGTCCAAGTCATGTGACTCAAGTCCACACCTCTGTTATGTACAGTACAAGAACGATATCAATAACTATATCAGTGATAGACGAGGTAGTTATATGCATACAATCAGGGGTAAAGTGGCTGAGCAGCAGGATAAAAAAGATTGTAGCAGCAACATATGAGATGTGTTAGGAGAGAGGCTGTTTCTGTCCTGCCCTGGACTTTGGTGCAGGGCATGTGACGTCCATAACCTCTTCCTCGCAAAACTCCCCGATCTTCTCAAAAAGATACGTTGATACGTTGTCTAGCTGTGTCCAGTCCAGGTGGTGCTTGTACAGGCAGACAATCTATGGGTGGAAGGATGACAGCATTGCGCAGCAGATGAATAAGAACAACGGCAAGAAATCTGAAGACATTTACAACCCTGCACAACATCAATTCACCTCATACAATACAACAACAATTATTTTCACCTGAAGGGCTGGGAGTGCTTTATCTGTGGCAGTGGCCTGAAGAACGGAGTCAGGTGTTGTTGCCAGCCTTAGCTTTCCACCAGCACCGTACCATCTTCCAGTCCAACCAGCTGTGAGATGTTGACCCTGTCACAGTGCTCTCCTTCACAACACTAGTCATCTCAGACAAGGTGTTCACTCTCGTCTTTCTGCAGGGCTGCTTGATAAGGCCGAAGCACCAGTCAAGGGCAAACTTGGTGTGGCCTGTGATCAGAACATGAAGGTCCAGGCTGTGGTGGAGCTTGTACATGTAGTTGATGACTGCGCTGCTGCCTTTGCTTGCTTGGGCCAGCTCTTTTGTTGATGGCATTAGACCATTCTCCTTGTTTGACTGGTGGAGGAAAGTCAGGCATGTTCTACTGATGCTGAAAGACAAATTCCAGATACAAGTATTTTAGCATTATTATACAATAGATGCGAAATGTCATTCTGAGATAATATCACTATACACAGTTCGTACAGTTAATGTTAGTTAAAGTCAGTTAGTTAGTTAGTTAAAGTTAAAGTCAGCTGGCTAACTAACAGCAAGATTTTACTAACAATACAAACTGATTGTCATAGCTAGCTAAAGTTAACCAAATAGGTTCAATGTTAGCTAGTTAGCTAGCTAACATTAGGCTATAACTAGCATTGCGAAATGGCATTCTGAGAAAACATCACTAACATTACACACACTTCATACATTAAGTTAATGTTACCTAGCAAGCCAGCCATCTAACCTCAGCTAACGTTAGCTAGCTAATGGCAAACTTTAACTTGGGGTCTTTTGTTTAGACATGTAACGTTAACTAGCTAAACATTTTCACTATAATCCCAATGCATAGAGTGATGTTACTAGTAATACAAACTGATTGTCATATCTAGTTAAAGTTAACCAAGTACGTTCAATGTTAGCTAGCAAGCCAGCCATCGAACTCCAGCTGGCTAGCTAACAGCAAGCTTTAACTTGTAATGAAAATAACTTTCTGTCAAATTAGAAATGTATAATTTCTGAAACTGTAGCTAGATTCTTACCCGTAAACAAGGATGAAAGCTTCACGGCAGACTGCAAACCCTTTTATTAAATAAGACGTCCTGTGTCATTTCCGTTTAGTTTACACAGCCTGTTTGGCCCGTTGACTTCCACTGATTTCAAAACTCGGTCAACCTCTTCTGTGACAACAACACTGTTGATCATCCTCCAGAAAGTAGTCCATCACAACTTTTTCCCGTTGACCTTTGTCGATAGCACCTGATAAATTCAGGGCAGCAATGTTATTGAGAGCAGTAGCAACATATTTGCAGTTCTCCGTGGCTGACTTTATATCTTTAGAAACAACTGCAGTAGAAAGGATTATCTGCGCATAACGAGCAGCTACTTTTATAGACACAAGATGCTACTCTGCAGGACCAATCTGAAACTCATCTCTCGGCATGTCCAGCCAACTCAGTATCTCAGCCAATCAATGGCTAGCGGGAAGGTTCCTGTCTTTTTCTTTGACTAATCCAACTAGGCTCATAATTTAGCAACTTTATTTGTATTTACAGATGGCATACAAGTTTGTTATTAAGGCACATAAAAGTTCAACAACAAAAAAACGCAATATGATAAAAAATATTTAAAAATACGTTCAAACAGTCAACCTGTGAAGTCGGTCAGATTTGTGGTAGATGGTGACAGATTGTGGTAAATTGCGTCATTCTGTCATTGCACCACACTATCACAAGGGGGAGTTAGAACGCTGATCTATTGGTACTCTGAACTGTGGCAAAAATGGACTATCTTTTCATAAATTAATGGAGGTGTGAATGTTTCAGTCCAAGAGTCTCTCTTCTCTGGTACTAGAGTCCTGCATTAGGCAACAAAAAAAATAGCTGGCAGGTGGTCCCGGAATAGAGAGAGAACTTGGGTAAATACTGTGGCGCAATTACACTTGACATGTGGACTGACGATTTTCGAAAAATAGGCATGGTGGGCTTTTGGTTTCTCTCCCTCTAAAAACAGACAGAAATAATAACTGGCTTTATTTACCACAGTGTGAAAGAGTGATAGCCCCTGTATATGAAGTGCGTTTCTGAAACACAGAGTCCTTCTTTGCTGAAGTCAAGAAGAAACTGAATGAAAGAGAGTCCAGCAAGGATAGGGAGGGGAGAAAGGTTGCCTACATTTTCAAGATCTGAGCTACTTCATTTATTTATGAAATGTACTAGTTTATTTAGGCAATTTAATACATTAGTTTAGGCTTGGCCTATTTAGTAGGCTATTTCACAGTATAAAGATATGTTTGTCAGCATAAAGCTGAGTGACTCACTCATTCGTGGCTTTGAATCAAAATCAATAAGTCTGATAGTCTTTAGTAAAGAAATGTTTTGACTAAGTTAAATCTGCTCATGTTGTGTGTGTTCAATTATTTCTAACATTGTGCATACAATCAAAATGGAAATGAAATAAATCAAATAAATCCTATTTATAATGAATAATCAGATGCGCGTTGCAAGCTTGTCATTTTTACTTATTTCATTTTTTTGTACGATTTTATTTGATCTTTTTAGATAACAAACAACAACTACATCACATCTGCCCATAACCACCTGTTCACACCCCCATCTCTAGTGCACTCTCCGCCAAACTGCACCATTTTGTGCATCTCTCCGTCGCCCACATGCACTTTCAACATTTGGATAATAAAGCATTTAAAAGCTGACATTCGTTGATTTTCAGTTTTCTTGTGTATGTTTTTTTCAAGATGATTGACAAGAAAAGTATCGTCCAACCCATCTCACTGCACCCTTATATGCCATGTCTTGAAATATGCAGACAGATGGATTAAAAGTTCATTTCCATTGTAATACCTCTGACCGATAAATTTCCAACTCCACCCATACTTGTTGGACTTCATATCATTCCCAGAAGGCATGGATAATTATAACCGAATGAAAAATGAACCTGGTAATCTAATTGAGTTTACTGCAGGCCTAAGACCTATGGGTTTAACCTCCTGAATGAATGATTATATTGAAGACAGAAGCCGCCTCTTAATGAGTTCCGAGAGCCGATCCATTACCCAACAAAATAATATCAATTTATTTTGCCTAATTGTTTTTCTGACTACAGACAGTAGCTATTATTCCTATTTCTTGCATTAATTCATTTGGCTGCATGTTCATTCAGCATTTGACTAAAAAGAAATCATGCCATAAAGTAAGAACAGGTCTTTTTTTCCACAATGCAACGCGGCACATTGACAACTCAAATCACTTTAAAGAGCCTTATATTAGACAACAAATTTTAAAAAACTAAAATCAATTCAAAAACAGTCCATTCAACACTGGGCTTATTCAAATTGCTGTGCAGGAAAAGGATGTCATCCACCGTGTCTGGTCGCAGGCTCGCAGCTGGCTTCTCTCTGAAAACACGTATCCATCTGAAGGTGGAACTACAAAAAATACAGTAGGCCTCTTGAAGTGATGGGGGAAATCAACAGAATTCCCAAGTATTCTTTCACAATAGCTGGCCTTGTGTTATCTGCAGATATGAGCTGCACTGTCCCACTCCGATGTGGATAACTTCCACCCTTTGTTTATGTAATGGGCTGTAATGCACAAGTATCCTGTTTTTTGAAAATCGTCAGCCCACATGTCAAGTGTAATTGCGCCATAGTTCTTACCCAAGTTCTCTCTCAACTCCAGGATCACCCGCCAGCTGTTTGCTTTTTTTGGCCTGATGCAGGACTAGTGTGATAGGAGAGAGACTGACTGAAACATTCACACCTCCATTAATTTACACAACGCTAGTCTAAGAGCTCGGCTAGGTGTGAATATCCCCCAATCTGTGCCACAGTTTAGACTTACGGATAGATGCTTCAGTCAGTCAGTTGAGTGTAGCTTAATGGCCAAACAATGGCAAACTTGCAATGTATTCAATGCTTAAGTACTCTGAAGTTTTACATTTCTAACTCAATATCACAGACCAGATTTAACGAAAAGTGCATCAACCCCTACAAATATATTAATTTATTATAATCCAAATAATATTTCAAACAAAATGAGCTGTTGTGAGAGAGAGAGAGAGAGAGAGACTGCATGCTAAAGACAATCAGAAATAATATGTATTTAACCCTACATTATAATATAACTTATACTGATCGAAGGCCAGGAATGAGTGAGTCACTGAGCCCTATGCTGTCCCTGCTTCTGTTGCCTATTTGAGTGTTTGAGTAATATCCTACTGATTCTGTGATCACCAAGCTTCATGAAACTGCAAAATGTTGGTTAATGCAATTTCACAACTCTGTCTGCTTTTAAACTTTGCTATGCTGTGTCTTTACTATTTTAAAAAAATCGGAACAGACTCTCTGGTATTAATTATACTTTATTTAGTATTGTTTACATGGTTCCAAACTGCCAGATAAATTACATAGTCATGTAAACACCATCTGTTAGTCATGCAACAGCACTTATTGCGCTTTTGACAATGATTTTACATGAGGCCTAATTCACATGATATGCCTAAAACACTTATATCCACTAGGCTAATAAATATTTTTTTTTTTCCTTTAGATTATTTAATTTACCTACAGCTGAAGTCAGACGTTTGCATACATTTATGTTGGAGTCAATAAAACTAGTTTTTCAACCAATCCACAAATTTCTTGTTAACAAACTATAGTTTTGGCAAGTCGCTTAGAACATCTACTTTGTGCATGACATAAGTAATTTTTCCAACAATTGTTTACAGACAGATTATTGCCCTTATAATTCACTGTATCACAATTCCAGTGGGTCAGAAGTTTACATACACTAAGTTGACTGTGCCCTTAAACAGCTTGGAAATGTGCAGAAAATGATGTCATAGCTTTAGAACCTTCTGACAGGCTAATTGACAGCATTTGAGTCAATTGGAGGTGTACCTGTGGATGTTTTTCAAGGCCTACCTTCAACCTCAGTGCCTCTTTGCTTGACATCATGGGAAAATCTAAAGAAATAAGCCAAGAGCTCAGAAAAAAATTGTAGACCTCCACAAGTCTGGTTCAACCTTGGGGGCAATTTCCAAACGCCTGAAGGTACCACGTTCATCTGTACAAACAATAGTATGCAAGTATAAACACCATGGGACCACGCAGCTGTCATACCGCTCAGGAAGGAGACTGTCTCCTGGAGATGAACGTACTATGGTACGAAAAGTGCAAATCAATCCCAGAACAACAGTAAAGGACCTTGTGAAGATGCTGGAGGAAACAGGTACAAAAGTATCTATATCCACAGTAAAAGTGAGTCCTATTTCGACATAGCCTGAAAGGCTGCTCAGCAAGGAAGAAGCCACTGCTCCAAAACCACCATAAAAAAGACAGACTATGGTTTGCAACTGCACATGGGGACAAGATTGTACTTTTTGGAGAAATGTCCTCTGGTATGATGAAACGAAAATAGAACTGTTTGGCCATGATGACCACCGTTATGTTTGGAGGAAAAAAGGGGGGGCTTGCAAGCCAAAGAACACCATCCCAACCGTGAAACACGGGGGTGGCAGCATCATGTTGTGGGGGTGATTTACTGCAGGAGGGACTGGTGCACTTCACAAATAGATGGCATCATGAGGTTGGAAAATGACGTGGATATATTGAAGCAACATCTCAAGACCTCAGTCGGGAAGTTAAAGCTTGGTCGCAAATGGGTCTTCCAAATGGACAATGACCCCCAAGCATACTTCCAAAGTTGTGGCAAAATGGCTTAAGGACAACAAAGTCAAGGCATTGGAGTGGCCATCACAAAGCCCTGACCTCAATCCCATAGAAAATGTGTGGGCAGAACTGAAAAGACGTGTGCGAGCAAGGAGGCCTTACAAACCTTGACTTTGACCTTGAGTTACACCATCTCTGTCAGGAGGAATGTGCAAGCCAAAATTTACCCAACTTATTGTGGGAAGCTTGTGGAAGGCTACCCAAAACGTTTCACCCAAGTTCAACTCAGTTTTCACAATTCCTGACATTTAATCACGTTAAAAATTCCCTATTTTAGGTCAGTAAGGATCACCACTTTTATTTTAGGAATGCGAAATGTCAGAATAATAGTAGAGAGAATGATTTATTTCAGCTTTTATTTCTTTCATCACATTCCCAGTGGGTCAGAAGTTTACATACACTCAATTAGTATTAAGTAGCATTGCCTTTAAATTGTTTAAAAGTATTTGGCTAAGGTGTATGTAAACTTCCGACTTCATCATGTTATTTCAAGTTATCCCTTTGGAGCACATGCAAAAGCGATTTGGAGTTGTTGAATGGGAGTGATTAATGCATGACAATTGAATTTGAACGAACTGAATGATGAGGATGAAGAAGAAGAAACTGATTGAATGTAGAACAATAGTTTAAGAAACTGGACAGTAGTTTATTACTACACGGTAAGGTTTTTATTCTATAAGAAATGAAAATGGTCTGTTATATTCCATTATATTCTTAAAATATATGTGCTGACTGATTATACACTGATTATACGCGAGTGATATATGCAAAATTAGAAGTTGATGGCAATGCCACGAAGCCTCCGCTATAATAAGCATATTTCACATATTTTCAATACCTGAGCTATTTAATGTGTTTTATTTATTACATTTACTTGTGGAATGTTACCAAATAGATAACAACAATAGAAAGAATAATCCATTGGCATTGGTAGAGAGTCAGGCAGAGAATGGGGTGAAAGTGCAATGTACTGTAAGTATGCAACAACGCTATGGGCCAGGTGTAATGGTTTAGCAGCCTTTCCAATAAATTGGAATACAAAAAAAGCTATCCACCCTTGATGGGCTATCAGCAGGACAATAGACTCTTGCAGAGTTTAGGGACTTTAAATGTATTAATGGATGTTTGCGAGGCATGTCACTTCTCCCATCTCTTTGCATAGCCCACCACATGCACTGTTTTCCAAAATTAATTACTATGTGAATAAATATCTCTGAATGATAGAAGTATTGCAATAATATAGGCTAATGCAATTGAAGGCAATAAAGTGTTGCTTACTGAAACACCCAAAGCCATCCAATTGTTCTGATTGGATTTGAAGCAACATCCTACCTGCTTGTGGTCAACTATTTTAGCACCGTTTCACACTGCTTTGAGACAGGCAAATTATAATCAATCCCATATTGGGATTCTAACAAAAAAAGCTTTTAATTAAAGTCTCCAATAGAGCCAATATTTAAAAAATCAAATCAATTCCTGAATTCAGTCACTGAACTGACATATTGCGGTTTATTCATTGTTTAATAATTCAAGGCTCCCTTTGTCATTTCGTTTTATAGCTAAAATGCTTTACTGTATTTAAATAAAATCACATTTTATTGGTCACATACACATATTCAGCAAATGTTATTGCGGGTGTAGCAAAATGCTTCTGTTCCTAGCTCCAACAGTGCAGTAGTGTATAACATTTCACAACAAATCTGAAAGTGAAAGAATAGAATTAAGAAATATATAAATATTAGGACGAGCAATGTCGAAGTGGCATTGACTAAAATACAGTAGAATACAACAGAGTACAGTATATACATTGTAACAATGATTCCATGTCTATGTATATAGGGTAGCAGCCTTTAATGTGCAGGATTAAGTAACCGAGTGGTAGCCGGTTAGTGATGGCTATTTAACAGTCTGATGGCCTTGAGATAGAATCTGTTTTTCAGTCTCTCGGTCCCTGCTTTGATGTACCTGTACTGACCTCGCCGTTGCTCGGTTGGTTGATGTCCTTGATTATCTTTTTGGCCTTCCTGTGACATCGGGTGTAAGTAAGTATCCTAGAGGGCAGGCATTGTGCCCCCGATGATGCCCCCGGCCAAGCTGAATTTCTTGAGCCTCCTAAGGACACAAAAGCATGTCATCTTCTCCACTGCTTCTCCAAGCTTTTCACCTTCTCCAGGGTCCTCACCTCCTAATTGTAAGCTGTCTCGCCATTGTTGGTAAACAGGACTACTACTGTTGTGTCATCTGCAAACTTAAACTTAACAAAATTCTGGAAAGTTGTATTTCTGGTCGTAATGCTGGTGAGTTTCAGCCGCTCTGATATCCAAAAGTTGTTTTGGATAACACGTTCTGGGCTAATAATGTAAGAAATATAACATTGGTTAGGAGCTAGAAGCAGAGCAGCCATGTCTGTCGGCACCATCTTCTTCAAGACAAAGACAAAGAGGCCTCCCGAGTAGCGCAGTGGTCTAAGGCACTGTCACAACAGGCCGTGATTGGGAGTCCCATAGGGCGGCTCACAATTGGCCCAACGTCGTCTGTGTTAGGGGAGGGTTTGTCCTGGGGGACTTCACTTGACTTATTGTACTCTTGGGGCGAGCCGGACCTCTGTCGTCGATTGTTTCTTCTGACACATTGGTGGGGCTGGCTTCCGGGTTAAGCGGGCAGATGATAATTAAAACCTCTTTGGGATAGGGGGCAGTATTTTCACATCCGGATGAAAAGCGTTCCCAAAGTAGACTGCCTGCCACTCAGGCCCAGAGGCTAGGATATGCAAATAATAGATTTTGATAGAAAACACTCTATAGTTTCCAAAACTGTTAAAATTGTGTCTGTGAGTATAACATAACGTATTTGGAAGGCGAAACCCTGAGGACAAACCATCCAAGGATTTCTTTTTTTTAGGTCACTGTGTTTTCTATTGGATTTCTATGGGAAACTAGATCTATTAGGCACCTGGTTGTAGTTCCTTTGGCTTCCACTAGATAACAACAGTCTTTAGAAATTGGTTGATGTTTTTCCTTCGAGAAATTAAGAAGTACAGCTGTACTTTCTAAGTGTCAAGCCAAGTGGACTATATTGTTTGGTGCGCGTGACCTGGAGCTCGCTCCACTTTGATTTTATCCACTATTGAACACAGTATATTCCGTCTTAAATTTGATCGATTATTTACTTTTTAGGATACCTATAGTTGGATTAGGAAAGTTGTTTGAAATGTTTGGACCAAGTTTACAGGTAACTTTTAAGATCATTATTAGTCATGATGGGAGAGTTGGAACCGGTGTATTTCAGAATAAAACGTGCCAAATAAATGGACATTTTGGGGACATAAAGAAGGAATTTATCGAACAAAATTACCATTTGTAATGTTTCTGGGACATATTGGAGTGCCAACAGAAGAAAATCTTCAAAGTTAAGGCATTAATTATATCATTATTTCTGACTTTCATGACACCTGCTTGGTTGAAATATGATTTTCATGTGTTTGTATGATGGGGCGCTGTCCTCAGATAATCGCATGGTTTGCTTTCGCCGTAAAGCCTTTTTGGAAATCTGACACGGTGGCGGGATTAAACAAGAAGTTAAGCTTTATTTTGGTGTATTGAACTTGTGATTTTATGAAAGTTAAATATTTTGAATAATTTCATTTGAATTTTGCGCTCTGCTACATAAGTTCTGTTATACTCACAGACACGATTCAAACGGTTTTAGAAACTACAGTGCCTTGCGAAAGTATTCGGCCCCCTTGAACTTTGCGACCTTTTGCCACATTTCAGGCTTCAAATATAAAGATATAAAACTGTATTTTTTTGTGAAGAATCAACAACAAGTGGGACACAATCATGAAGTGGAACGACATTTATTGGATATTTCAAACTTTTTTAACAAATCAAAAACTGAAGAATTGGGCGTGCAAAATGATTCAGCCCCTTTACTTTCAGTGCAGCAAACTTTCTCCAGAAGTTCAGTGAGGATCTCTGAATGATCCAATGTTGACCTAAATGACTAATGATGATAAATACAATCCACCTGTGTGTAATCAAGTCTCTGTATAAATGCACCTGCACTGTGATAGTCTCAGAGGTCCGTTAAAAGCGCAGAGAGCATCATGAACAAGGAACACACCAGGCAGGTCCGAGATACTGTTGGAAGAAGTTTAAAGCCGGATTTGGATACAAAAAGATTTCCCAAGCTTTAAACATCCCAAGGAGCTGTGCAAGCGATAATATTGAAATGGAAGGAGTATCAGACCACTGCAAATCTACCAAGACCTGGCCGTCCCTCTAAACTTTCAGCTCATACAAGGAGAAGACTGATCAGAGATGCAGCCATGAGGCCCATGATCACTCTGGATGAACTGCAGAGATCTACAGCCGAGGTGAGAGACTCTGTCCATAGGACAACAATCAGTCGTATATTGCACAAATCTGGCCTTTATGGAAGAGTGGCAAGAAGAAAGCCATTTCTTAAAGATATCCATAAAAAGTGTCGTTTAAAGTTTGCCACAAGCCACCTGGGAGACACACCAAACATGTGGAAGAAGGTGCTCTGGTCAGATGAAACCTAAATTTAACTTTTTGGCAACAATGCAAAACGTTATGTTTGGCGTAAAAGCAACACAGCTCATCACCCTGAACACACCATGCCCACTGTCAAACATGGTGGTGGCAGCATCATGGTTTGGGCCTGCTTTTCTTCAGCAGGGACAGGGAAGATGGTTAAAATTGATGGGAAGATGGATGGAGCCAAATACAGGACCATTCTGGAAGAAAACCTGATGGAGTCTGCAAAAGACCTGAGACTGGGACGGAGATTTGTCTTCCAACAAGACAATTATCCAAAACATAAAGCAAAATCTACAATGGAATGGTTCAAAAATAAACATATCCAGGTGTTAGAATGGCCAAGTCAAAGTCCAGACCTGAATCCAATCGAGAATCTGTGGAAAGAACTGAAAACTGCTGTTCACAAATGCTCTCCATCCAACCTCACTGAGCTTGAGCTGTTTTGCAAGGAGGAATGGGAAAAAAATTCAGTCTCTCGATGTGCAAAACTGATAGAGACATACCCCAAGCGACTTACAGCTGTAATCGCAGCAAAAGGTGGCGCTACAAAGTATTAACTTAAGGGGGCTGAATAATTTTGCACGCCCAATTTTTCAGTTTTTGATTTGTTAAAAAAGTTTGAAATATCCAATAAATGTCGTTCCACTTCATGATTGTGTCCCACTTGTTGTTGATTCTTCACCAAAAAATACAGTTGTATATCTTTATGTTTGAAGCCTGAAATGTGGCAAAAGGTCGCAAAGTTCAAGGGGGCTGAATACTTTCGCAAGGCACTGTATATATATTAATGTCATTTCAATAACTTAGTTTCTCAAAGATGCCCTCTGGTAGTCAAACTAGCATTACTGGCAACAATTACTATCAGTAAAATACTATGAGGTCATGCACTCCAACATGCCATACCTTTCTGCAGCACCCTGCAAGCTGTGTTGCAGTATGACGCAACTTTTAAAGAAAGAACCACTGTACCTTTCATATTAAGTAATTGTTTTTCGCAATGCTCACAAAACTTTTCATATGATTCTCTAATAATTTCTTTAAATTCTAACTTAATAAAAATGTGCTTAATGGTTAATCACAAGTATATCTTTGTCAATGAAGTGGGCTTCAACCTTGCCAAAACTCGGCTCTGTAGGCAAAACCTCATCGGCCAACCGTGCAAGTGCCTGGGCAACGTGGGGGAAACATTTCCATGTGCGCAGCTATCTCTGACGATGGTGTGGTAAGCCATTACTTGTATTCTACAATGCTGCACAGCTCATTGTGTTTGACCGGGGCACCTCTACCAAGGCAGAAATTTGACGAACTGACTTGTTGGAAAGGTGGCATTCTATGACGGTGCCACGTTGAAAGTCACTGAGCTTTTCAGTAAGGCCATTCTACTGTCAATGTTTGTCTATGGAGATTGCATGGCTGTGTGCTCAATTGTATACACCTGTCAGCAACGGGTGTGGCTGAAATAGCCAAATACACTAATTTGAAGGGGTGTCCACATACTACTGTATATATAGTGTATCTTGCACTGTTTGCTATTGGATTAACTGGTAATTAAAACGACGACATTGAAAAGATATCATCATGTTGTGTTTTGGTGATTTAAACCTCATTCCATTTCACAATAAACTTATATTTTGAATCAATGATTGTGTGGTGGGATGTTTACATTCCAAATGAATGCACAATGACAGGTTTTGAATGAAAGACTGGCTGTGTTACAAGTGTGACCAGTTTGGAGTTTTTTACTAAGCGTTGTGAAAATGTACCACATAAAATTTACTTGTGAAAATATTTGACCAAAGTGATAAAAACATTTGTAATGATCACTAAAAGAGTAAGGAACCCTTTTGTGAACTGTAAGGAACCGTTGAAGAGCTCAAAAGGTTTTTTGAGTCATTATGGTCACCCTCCCAAAAGAAGCCTTTTTTTTAGGGTGTGCAGCCAATGCCAGTTAAATATGTATTGCTGTCCTCATATTTTTTCTTCTATCACTCACTGATTTACTCTCCAGTGAGAGAGAAGAAGGGTGACCCTTTACTTTTCTCTCTCTCTCCCTCCCTCCATCTGTCTACCTTCATTAACTGACAGAACTTTCCTCCTTATTTCACTCACTCTTTGGCCTTTTATCTCTCTGTTTTTATGCTAACATGAGACAGGTAAAGGGTCACCTTAAATTCTCCCATATCTCTCTTTCTCTCTCCAATTGTCCTAGCCAGAGTTAGTACCCGTTCTGCCCTGTATCTGTTTATCTCCATCTCTACTTATTTCTCTCCCTCTGTCTCCATCTTAGACAGAGATCCGACCTACTTAGAAGAAGTTGCCAGAGCCCTGAGAGAGAGAGAGAGAGAGAGAGAGAGGCGTGCATCTGGAAGCCTCATTAGCAGCCCCTCAGCTAATTGAGCCTAATTTAGGAGCAGATATCCTGCTTCTCTCCTGCCCCTCTCTCTCTGTCTACCTCTCCCTCTCCGTCTCTGTCCAACTCTCCCTCTTTCTATGTCTGTATCTACCTCTCCCTATACTTCCCTTTCTTTTTCTTTCTCTTTCACTCTGGTATCTAAATTTCACCATGTCTCATGGTGCTCTAAACATATCTTTATTTATTTATTTAATTCTCTTTCTATGGTTCATCTTGGCCATCTTAATACAGAACAGGAGTTTCACAAAATGATTCTATCACAAACATAATTTGCTCTCTTTACAAAATAGCGAGTAGGAGTCAAGGAAAGAAAGAAACAGTGCAAATGTGTGTTTGTGCATGAGAGAGTGAGCGATAGCGAGATTGATTGTATACACAAATCTGTGCATGAGTTAGGGGGAGGAGATTTATTTAATTTATTTATTAACCTTTTTATCTTCAAAGCAAATTGGGTTTCAACTCAGCATGTTGAGTGGAGCATTGTTTAGCATATTTTAGTGCCTCCGTAGGTTTGTAAGTAGAAGGAACACCTAGCAAAGCTTTTATTAATATACATAAGTGTGTTCTCCCTCTCACATATTTGCAAATCATATTTTGGTATAATTTCTTGCTGCGAAACTCTAGCACAACACATGGTCTGGGTCGTGTGCAGACCTGGCGTTTTGCTTTAGCCAGCCTGGCATGTCAGATGGGCAGGGTGTACATGTTTGTTTCATTACGCAAGCACGAAATGTTAGCCATTCAAGTCATAAAGAGGTACAAAATGGTAGCATTTCAATTCACAAAGTAGAACAAAATGGTAGCCATTCAAGACACAAAGAAGTCCGAAATGTTGGCAATAAATCATGCACTGGATGACAGTGCACACCAACTTTAGAGTTGTCAAAGACATTTACAAGTAACAAAGTTAAAGCTAGGTAAGATTGCGGGTTCAGGTCAAGGAGAACAATTAAGGTAGGTTGAGGGGTAGACAGTGTTCTTTCTCCAGTGTTGGTCGGGGCCACCGGTTTTGTCATCCCTTAAAAGTCTTAATTGCTCTGTAATTACTTAGGGGGAATTCTGACCAGAGTTAAGTGCACGTAAATGGAAAGTAATTCCCTTTTTATGCACTTTTCTCTGTTTGCATATTCTTACAGTAAATTTAAGCATGAGAATAGCATGCTATTCACCCGCTCTTTTTTTGGTGGGGAAGATCAAAGAAATGAAGGTGTGTCAGAGTTGTGTCGACATACCGTATCCGTATTCTTACTTTGACTTAATTCCCTCATTATTCCACCATCTTTATTCGCTAGGAAACCATGAATAAGGTTGAGTGAACCTGCCGGTTCCAAGAGGAAAATTATTTACTTTACGCTAGCTAGCTAAATAATGAACCATAATCCCAACTCATGTCGTTACTACCCTGCATGAATCTGCAGGTAGCTAACCAACCAGGTTCGATGTTAGCTAGCTAACACTATGCTATAACCAGTCAAGCAAATGAGTCTGAAATACAAATAATAAGATCATACACGTAACGTTAGCTAGCTAGCGAGCCAGCCAGCTAACGTTAGTTAGCTAACATTCCACTTTAGCTTGAAATGAAACCACTTTAAGGTCAAAATCAGAAATGTGTAATATCTGAAAATGTAGCTAGCTAGACTATCTTACCCATATAAATCATCAATGGACGGGTCTCCTGTCGGATGCCATGGTTGACCTTAGTTTGAAGATGTAATCGGGAGACAGGTGTTTTCTCCATCTCCTTAGCTATCCTATTCGAATTCCACTGATTTCAAAACTCGATCCTCCAGAAAGTGGAGAGCATACACGTAACATTAGCTAGCGAGCCAGCCAGCTAACGATAGCTAGCTTTTTTTAAAGCTGAGTTAGAGAGGATTACCTAGACATACTGACCAGCTCAAATAGACAGAAGCATGCTATATGGCAGACCTACTCAAACTCATCTCTCTGCATCTATCTGCGGCAGGGTAGCCTAGTGGTTAGAGCATTGTACAAGTAACCAGAAGGTTGCAAGTTCAAACCCCCAAGCTAACAAGGTACAAATCTGTCATTCTGCCCCTGAACAGGCAGTTAACCAACTGTTCTTAGGCTGTCATTGAAAATAAGAATTTGTTCTTAACTGACTTGCCTAGTTAAATAAAGGTAAAATACAGATCTTTATCTTTAACATCATTATCTTAGCCAATTATGGCTAGGGGAAGATTGCTGACTTTTCTGTACCTAAACCAACTAGGCTCGTAATTTAACAGATGGCATACAAGTTTGTTACGAAGGCAAATCAAATTTCACATGTTCGAGAAGCCATTTCTGCCAAAAAATGCATTTTGATCACTAATTCCTGTGAAGTAGCGACACGTGACATGCGCCTAGTTTCCTAAAACGGGTCACATATTTAGATGGCTTTTCTTGTAGCCCTTTGTAGCTCCGTTGGTTGAGCATGTACTTGTTAACGACAAGGTGGTAGGTTTGATTTCCGTGACCAGCCATATGTAAAATATATGCAAGCATGAATGTAAGTCACTTTGGATAAACACATCTGCTAAATGGTTTATATTGTAGATCCCATTCTCTCTATCTATTCCCGTAAGTCTGTCTTGAAAATGTGTGATTAAAAGGTCCACTGAATTTAAAGGGATAGGTTAAGATAAATATACTGAAAACCCTATTGAATGAAAATGCCACGAGAAAACCATTGGCTAGCAAGAGGGAGTATTTTCAGAGGTTTAATTCAATGTATTCAGTGCGCTCAAGGGAATCATGTCTGCAAAGCCCGTTCTGCACCTCCATAAGGTAAATGTCAAATATAAAGTATTGAGAAGTGTGTAGGAAAGGCTACATTTCCTAAGTCTGAATCGGGCCCTTAATGACCTGTGTTCATCCAGGGATTAGTTAGCAGAGCAGGGATGGAATTTACACAGTGGCTGCACACACAGGAGGCAGTGGCAAATGGTTCTTCTTAATCATGTTCTGTTAACAGCCCTGCAGTCGTGTAGCTTCGATTTGCTGTAGCACAACGTAACAGATTGGAAATGTTCATATTTGCAGTGGGACGAGCAATATTTCTGCCAACAGAGTGCCAAAAAGCAAATTATGCAGTGTTAAATGAACACTGCGCTTAGTACTGATGCTGTTACACTTTGTCAGTGTTAGGGAATTAATACCTCATATAGTATTTTTAACACTAGAAAGTATATACAGTTGAAGTCGGAAGTTTACATACACCTTAGCCAAATACATTTTAACTCCGTTTTTCACAATTTCTGACATTTAATCCGAATAAAAATTCCCTGTCTTAGGTCAGTTAGGATCACCACATTATTTTAAGAATGTGAAATGTCAGAATAATTGTAGAGAGAATTATTTATTTCAGCCTTTATTTCTTTAATCACATTCACAATGGGTTAGAAGTTTACATACAAATTAGAATTTGGTAGCATTGTCTTTAAGTTGTTTAACTTGTTTCAAAAGTTTCGGGAAGCCTTCCACAAGCTTCCCACAATAAATTGGGTAAATGTTGGCCAATTCCTCCTGACAGAGCTGGTGTAACTGAGTCAGGTTTGTTGGGCTCCTTGCTCGCACATGCATTTTCAGTTCTGCCCACACACTTTCTATGGGATTCAGGTCAGGGCTTTGTGATGGCCACTCCAATACCTTGACTTTGTTGTCCTTAAGCCATTTTGCCACAACTGTGGAAGTATTTGTTTTATTTAACCTTTATTTAACCAGGTAGGCCAGTTGAGAACAAGTTCTCATTTATAACTGCAACCTCACCAAGATAAAGCAAAGCAGTGCGACAAAAACAACAACACAGAGTTACACATGGGATTAACAAACGTACAGTCAGTTACACACTAGAAAATCTGTATACAGTGTGTGCAAATGAAGTAAGGAGGTAAGGCAATAAATAGGCCATAGTGTCAAAGTAATTACAATATATCAATTAACACTGGAGTGATAGATGTGTAGATGAGGATCTGCAAGTATAAATACTGGTGTGCAAAAGAGCAGAAAAAAAACAAAAACAAATTTGGGGATGAGGTAGGTAGTTGGTTGGATGGGCTATTTACAGATGGGCTGTGTACAGCTGCAGCGGTCGGTAAACTGCTTTGACATCCGATGCTTGAAGTTAGTGTGAGAGATATGTCTTCAACTTCAGTGATTTTTGCAATTTGTTCCAATCATTGGCAGCAGAGAATTGGAAGGAAAGGCGGTGTTGGCTTTGGGGATGACCAGTGAAATATATGCTTGCGGTTATTGTCCATTTGGAAGACCATTTGCGAACAAGCTTTAACTTCCTGACTGATGTCTTGAGACGTTGTTTCAATATATCCACATAATTTTCCCTCCTCATGATGTCATCTATTTTGTGAAGTGCACCAGTCCCTCCTGCAGCAAAGCACCCCCACAACATGATGCTGCCACCCCCGTGCTTCATAGTTGGGAATGGTGTCTTCGGCTTGCAAGCCTCTTTTTCCTCCAAACATAATGATGGTCATTATGGCCAAACAGTTCTTTTTTTGTTTAATTTCTCCAAAAATACTATATTTGTCCCCATGTGCAGTTGCAAACCGTAGTCTGGCTTTTTTCTTTTGGAGCAGTGGCTTTTTCTTTGCTGAGCAGGCTTTCAGGTCATGACGATATAGGACTCGTTTTACTGTGGATATAGATACTTTTGTACCTGTTTCCTCCAGCATCTTCACAAGGTCCTTTACTGTTGTTCTGGGATTGATTTGCACTTTTCGCACCAAAGTACCTTCATCTCTAGGAGACAGAAGGTGTCTCCTTCCTGAGCGGTATGACGGCTGTGTGGCCCCATGGTGTTTATACTTGCGTACTATTGTTTGTACAGATAAAAGTGGTACCTTCATTTGGAAATTGCTCCCAAGGATGAACCAGACTTGTGGAGGTCTACCATTTTTTTCTGAGGTCTTGGCTGATTTATTTGATTTTCCCATGATGTTAAGCAAAGAGGGCTCTGAGTTTGAAGGTAGGCCTTGAAATACATCCACAGGTACACCGCCAATTGACTCAAATGATGTCAATTAACCTATCAGACGCTTCTAAAGCCAAGACATAATTTTCTGGGATTTTCCAAGCTGTTTAAGGGCACAGTCAACTTAGTGTATGTAAACTTCTGACCCACTGAAAATGTGATACAGTGAATTATAAGTGAAATAATCTGTCTGTAAACAATTGTAGGAAAAATTACTTGTGTAATGCACAAATTAGATGTCCTAACCGACTTGCCAAAACTGTAGTTTGTTAACAAGAAATTTGTGGATTGGTTGAAAAATGAGTTTTAATGACTCCAACCTAAGTGTATGTAAACTTCTGACTTCAACTGTACGTGTTTCATGAAATTGAATGATATCTGGATGAAACCTCATCAAAGTATGATGACCAAAGTATGAAAAATAACTATTGTTTCTACACTGATAAAGTTTGATCATAAAGTTACAGGTCCCCTCCCCCATGTCAAACACTTGGATTGAGAAAGTGGGATTATTAAGGGATGGGGTGACTTCATCCTAACGCTCATTTTAATACGCCCAATGGTAACATGATATTCTCTTACCTAATTTAAATAAGTACTGCCTTGTAACCAACATCGGAGAAGGTGTGTTTGCAAAGGGGGGTGGTTTTATAGCTCGATTGCTACTCTACTGGTGCCAAAATGTGTCTGTAGGGTGTCGGCAAAAAATAATTAAAGGATTACCCTATTCGTCTATGGCAAATATATATTTCCCTTTTCATCTGTATCTGATGTTAACAAGTTAATGGCAAGCAAATTCTTCAGCCTGCATGTAGCAAAAGGGAGGGAAGAGGTCGTTTAAAACGTAAAACACATCCATCAGTGCTGTTGTAATTCATATCACATGAGACATGCATCTTCAATTTGTTTGAGTTGTTTTGTGTATCACCAAATTCGCTTAAGATGAATTTACTTCAACACTGCATCCAAGAAAAGCGGTCAGTCAAGACGAGCTCGTGAATTTATGCTCCCTGCCCACTCAAGCCTGTCTTTTCAAACTTCCTGGTTGTTAGATACCTATGAGAGAAAAAGTACTTACATTTTAAGCAATTCTATAGCATTTGATGGGTGATATTTGAGCATTAAAGGCAATTTTACATTGGAATCAGAATGACTGTCCAGGACCAACATTATTTCCAAGTATTTATTGTCACATGCTCTTATGTAAGCATGTACATAGACTTCAGAACTAGCAGCAGACATGCTCAGACCTTAATTAAATGTTAACCTCCAAGGGATCGGTGTCCGCAACCCACACGGGACAGTTGAGCTAATGGTGGCTAATGTGATTAGCATGAGGTTGTAAGTACTGTAACAAGAACATTTCCCAGGACATAGACATATCTGATATTGACAGAAAGCTTAAATTCTTGTTAATCTAACTGCATTTATTCTGTCTTATTCTGTCTTATTTACAGTAGCTATTACAGTGAAATAATAACATGCTATTGTTTGAGGAGAATGCACAGTTATGAACTGGAAAATGTATTAGTAAACCAATTAGGCACATTTGGGTAGTCTTGATACAACATTTTGAAGAGAAATGCAATGGTTCATTGAATCAGTCCACAACTTTGCACATACACTGCTGCCATCTTGTGGCCAATATCTACATTTCGCCTGGGATAGAATAGTACATTATGGCCTTTCTCTTGCATTTCAAAAATGATGGAACAAAAAAACAAAAATGTTTTATTTCTTTATAATGCGTTATGTTCTACTACATTAATTTCACATTTCCACAAACTTCAAAGTGTTTCCTTTCAAATGGTTTCAAGAATATACATATCCTTGCTTCAGGTCCTGAGCTACAGGTAGTTAGATTTGGGTATGTCATTTTAGGTGAAAATTGGAAAAAAGTGTCCGATCCAAAGTGATATAATATCATGATGATTTGTATCAAACGGGTGGTAATTTTGTTTTGCAAACTCTGCTATTGTGAATGCCAGCCAAACACTAGTCTTTTGAGGTGTACAATTTAAATGACCAAACCCTCCAAAAAAAATGTTGTCTCCTGATGTGGTTTAGCATTGATGTGAACTTAGAACATCCAATTTTGTCAAAGGAAAAGTGTGATTTTGAAAGTAAAAACCTGGGGAAAAAACTGGGAAATACGAAACGTGGAAAAACAAAACCAAGAGAACTTTTTGCGTGGGTTTTGGTGTTATTATGGTGAATACATGTTTTGGCTGGTAAGAATTCTGAGTGGCTGATATACTTTTTACCTGCAAAGTGGCAGGGGAAAAAATGGTGGAAGAAAAAGTTTGTTTTCAGGCCCTGTTCTTAAACCATGTCGCGGGTCATTCCAAAACCCCTCACAGGCATTTGTTTACACCTTGTTCAGTCATGTTACCTCATTAGCTAACTAACAACCTGGTTACACTACTAGTATATCGAAACCAGGGCTCTCCAACCCTATTGCTGGAGAGCTACCATCCTGTCGGTTTTTTCTCCAACCTTAATCTATCACACCTGATTCTAGTTTTGATTTTATTTATTTAACCTTTATTTTAACAGGGAAGACCTAGAGACCTAGGTCTCTTTTACTAATGTGTCATATACATACAGCATAAATATACACATTGTAGCTAAACTATCTATCTAAATATACATACAGTACCAGTCAAAAGTTTGTCCACACCTACTTATTCAAGGGTTTTCTTTCTTTTTACTATATCTACATTGTAGAGTAATAGTGAAGACATCAAAACTATGAAATGACACATTTGGAATGATGTAGTCTTGAAGGAGTTCCCACATATGCTGAGCACTTGTTGGCTGCTTTTCCTTCACTTTGCAGTCCAGCTCATCCCAAACAATCTCAATCGGGTTGAGGTCGGGTGATTGTGGAGGCCAGGTCACCTGATGCAGCACTGCATCACTCTCCTTGGTCAAATAGCCCATACATAACCTTGTGAGGTGTGTTGGGTCATTGTCCTGTTGAAAAACGATAGTCCCACTAAGCGCAAACCAGATGGGATGGCGTATCGCTGCAGAATGCTGTGGTAGCCATGCTGGTTAAGTGTGCCTTGAATTCTAAATAAATCACTGACAGTGTCACCAGCAAAGCACCCCCACACCATCATACCTCATCCTCCATGCTTCACTTTGCGAACCACACATGCAGAGATCATCCGTTCACCTACTTTGCGTCTCACAAAGACGTTTAGTTGGAACCAAAAATCTCAAATTTGGCCAAGGGCAGATTTCCACCGTCAAATAGTAGTGGTTTCTTTGCAGCAATTCAACTATGAAGGTCTGATTCATGCAGTCTCCTCTGAACAGCTGATGTTGAGATGTGTCTGAACTCTGTGAAAAATGTATTTGGGCTGAAATTTCTGAGGCTGTTAACTCTAATGAACATATCCTCTGAAGCAGAGGTAACTCTGAGTCTTCTTTTCCTATGGAAGTTCTCCTGAGAGCCATTTTCATCACAGCGTTTGATAGTTCTTGTGACTGCACTTGGAATTGTTCCGATTGACTGACCTCCATGTCTTAAAGTAATGATAGACTGTCGTTTCTCTTTGCTTATTTGAGCTGTTCTTGCCATAATATGGACTTGGTCTTTTATCAAATAGAGCTATCTTCTGTTTACCACCTCTACCTTGTCACAACACAACTGATTGGCTCAAACACATTGAGGAAAGAAATACTTTTAACAAGGCACACCTGTTCCTTTAAATATATTCTAGGTGACTACCTCATGAAACTGGGTGAGAGAATGCCAAGAGTGTGCAAAGCTGTTTTGTGTGCAAAGGGTGGCTACTTTTAAGAATCTCAAACATAAAATATATTGATTTGTCTAACACTTTTGTGTTATTTCATAGTTTTGATGTATTCACTATTCTACAATGTAGAATAATAGTAAAATAAAGAAAAATCCTTAAATGAGAAGGTGTGTCCAAACATTTGACTGGTACTGTATGTGTAAAAATATAAACACAACATACAACAATTTAAAAGATTTTACTGAGTTACAGTTCACATGAGGAAACCAGTCAATTGAAATGAATAAATGTGGCCCTAATCTATGGATATAGACACACATTATAAAATGTGTCATGAGAAGCACAAATAGAACATCACAAATCACCAATGTGGAGATCAGGAGTTGGGATGCAGTGATGAGCATCAAAACGGTCATCTGTAACAAAACGAAGGGCACTATGGTAGATGGCATCCAAGTTAAGAGTAGTACAGTAGCAGCTGCATTTTGACAAATAATATCACCATAATCAGGAACAGATAAAAGGTTGACTGAATAATCTGCTTCCTACTGCTTAGAGAAAGGTAGGATCTGTTTCTGTGGAAAAAAGGCAACTTTAAATCTCAACTTCTTAACAAGCTCATCTATATGTTTAAAATGTCACACCCATATCAATTCAAATGCCTAAGTATTTATATGGGGAAGAACATTAGATTGGAGAAGCATCTAAGGAGTGAACATGTAGTTAATCTGAAACATTCTTAGGAGATTGAATACAACATTCATTTAGTTTCCAGCATAGCTATAACATCTGACTGTAGTGTTGACACAACCAGACCAACAGTTGGGGCAATAGCATACATAATAGTATCATCCGCATATAGATGAATTTGACAGTTTAACAGATTGACCAATGGTGTTAATATGAATATTGAAGAGAACAGGTCACAAAATTGACCCTTGTTGTACACCTTCTTTTACTTCAAGAAATGACGGCTTATGGTGGCATGAAAAAGCATGTGAACCCTTTGGAATTGATTGATCTGATCTTCATCTACGCCACAACAATAGACAAATGCAGCGTGCTTAAACTAACAACACAAAAATTATTGTATTTTTTGTGTCTATATTGAATACATCATTTAAACATTCACAGCTTAGGTTGGAAAACGTATATACGAACCCCAAGGCTAATGACTTCTCCAAAAGCTAATTGGAGTCAGGAGACAACTAACCTGGAGTCGAATCAATGAGACAAGATTGGAGATTTTGGTTAAAGCTGCCCTGCCCCATAAAAAACACACGCACAATTTGAGTTTGCTATTGACAAGAAGCATTGCCTGATGTGAACCATGCGTCGAACAAAAGAGATCTCAGAAGACCTAAGATTGAGAATTGTTGCCTTGCATGAAGCAAGAAAGGGTTACAAAAGTTTCTCCAAAAGTCAGTCCACGGTAAGACAAATTGTCTATAAATGGAGAAAGTTCAGCACTGTTGCTACTCTCTCTAGGAGATTTCCTCATCGTCTGTCACACCCTGATCTGTTTCAC
Source organism: Oncorhynchus keta (assembly GCF_023373465.1). NCBI lineage: Eukaryota > Metazoa > Chordata > Actinopteri > Salmoniformes > Salmonidae > Oncorhynchus > Oncorhynchus keta. The sequence goes on along the minus strand of NC_068426.1, from coordinate 32,402,612 downwards.
ATGTCTTTGTGATAGTCTACACCCACCTCCAGGTGTCATCCATCTTCCCCATTATCCCCTGTGTATACCTGTGTTCTCTGTTTGTCTGTTGTCGGTTTGTTTTGCTCCTTCATACTTACCAGCGGTTTTCCCCTCTGCTCCTGTCTTTGGTGCCTGTTTTCTAGTTTTCCCGGTTTTGACCTTTCTGTCTGCCCTGATCCTGCCTACCTTCCCATACCTTTGCCTCACTACTCTGCATTACCGACCTATGCCTGCCCTGACCGCCGCCCTGTGCCTTTGCCCCACTACTCTGCATTACCGCCCTATGCCTGCCCTGACCGCCGCCCTGTGCATTTGCCCCACTACTCTGGGTTACCGACCTCTGCCTGCCTGCCTGCCTGCCGTCTTGTACCTTTGACTGCCTGTGTTCGATTTAATACATTTTTGTTATTGACCTTTTTTACCAGTCTCTCCTCTCTTGGGAGATCCCATTGCTTGGAAGGCAGCCACGGTCCGTCATTTATTTACACTGTTATAGGCCTATTTATTTTTTGCCCTGTTTATCAAAAGTGTTGGGAAAATAATAATCAATAATCAACTGACTGGCTTTCTTGACGTCTATAGTATTCTCTCGGGTATGCAATCTGTTTCTGCTCAGGTTATGGATGTGTACACTGTCCTTCTCTTGGCACATATCAAAGCTGCAGGCTAAAGTTAAATCTAGACTTGGTTTCTTCTATCGTAATCTTTTCTCTTTCACCCCAGCTGCCAAACTAACCCTGATTCAGATAACCATCCTACCCATGCTAGATTACGGAGACGTAATTTATAGATTGGCATGTAAGGGTGCTCTCGAGCAGCTAGACATTCTTTATCATTCAGATTTGCAACCAATGCTCCTTATAGCACACATCACTGCACTCCATACTTCTTCTGTAAACTGTTCATCTCTGTATACCCGTCGCAAGACCCACTGGTTGATTCTTATTTATAAAAACCTCTTGGGCCTCACTCCCCCCTATCTGAGATATATACTGCCGCCCTCATCTTCCACATACAACACCCGTTCTGCCAGTAACATTATGATAAAAGGTCCCCAAAGCACACACATCCCTGGGTTGCTCGTCGTTTCAGTTCGCTGCAGCTAGCGACTGGAACGACCTGCAACAGACACTCAAACTGGACAGTTTTATCTCATTCTCTTCATTAAAAGACTCAGTCATGGACACTCTTACTGACAGTTGTCGCTGCTTTGTGTGATGTATTGTTGTCTCTGCCTTCTTGCCCTACCTTCTTGTGCTGTTGTCTGTGCCCAATAATGTTTGTACCCTGTTTTGTGTTGCTACCATGTTGTTGTCATGTAGTGTTGCTACCATGCTGTGTTGTCATTTGTTGCTGCCATGCTATGTTGTTGTCTTAGGTCTCTCTTTATCTAATGTTGTGTTGTCTCTTGTTTTGATGTATGTTTTGTCCTATATTTTTATTTAATTTAATTTTAATCCCAGGAGGCCTTTTGGTAGGCCGTCCTTGTAAAGGAATCTGTTCTTATTAACCTACTTGCCTAGTTAAATAAAGATTAAATAAGAAATAAAATAAAATAAATAAAAACAAAGCAACACATTTCATTGTTGCATCTAAAGCACATACCACAAATTCCAGAAAATATGATCATTACAAACCAAATAAATATGTAGACTATAGCAGCCTACAGGTAGGTAAATGGTGGTTTCTTCCCTGTCTTCTCTCTGGCTGTGAAGAGCATGATGTAGAACTGTAGGCTACATGTGTGCATTGTAGAAGCCCATTGGAGGTTTGACAACTTTGGCCAATCAGAGCATGAAAAAAACAATAAAGATTCACAATCTCTGCCTTGATGTTCATAACACTCCACCGACCCCCTCTTGCGCAGTGGAACCCAGAACGATACGTGACCACTTGGTTAGGGCGAAACCGTTCTGCCAAGGCCATCCAAACTAGTGGCCACTGCAAAGCCCAAGAGCTGCTGCCAGCTGATCTCAGAACATATCGTATTATTATGTATGCATGTCCGAAACACTCCATTTAGTATGGTACGTATTAATTTATGGATGTCCATCATCCATTTCATATGATATCTTATGAATTACCATTCATACAAATTTGCTAAATGTACAATATGCAACGAATTTGCTAAACTTACAATATGTTACTAATTTGCTAAACTTATGTTAAGAATTCTAGCTAGGTGGCTAACGTTAGGGATTAGGTTTAAGGTTAGGGTCAGTGGAGGCTGTTGAGGGGAGGAGGGCTCATAATAATGGCTGGAGTAGAGCAAATGGAATGGCATCAAACACATGGAATCCATGATACCTTGATACATTGATACATTGATACCTTTCCAATTATTCCGCTCCAGCCATTACCACGTTCCCGTCCTCCGGAATTAAGGTGACAACAACCTCATGTGGTTAGGGTTACATTTAGTGGAAGGGTTAGCTAAGAGCGTTAATGTTAGGGTGAGGGGAATAGTTAACTAACATACTAAGTAGTTGCAAAGTAGCTAAAACGTAGTAAGTAGTTAAAGTGGCTAAAATGCTAAAGTTATCCGTGATAAGATATGAACTCGCAACCTCTGGGTTGCCACCCCTTCCAACCACCCTACTTTAGTTTTTGGCTTAACTGTTCTGCACTCAGATAAGGCAGAATTTACCACAGCTCTAACCTGCTCCCAAGCAATATTTTTTCTCTTATTTGTCAAGCCATTGCTGAGGGCTCCAAAAAGTATGGCTTGTTTTGCTTCCACTTCGGTGATCAAAAGTTCTATTTCTGCATCCGAAAAGTTTTTTTTCTTTGTCTTCTTTGATTCCTCCATGTTGGAGGACAGAAATTTGTGACATTTCTTGCAGCTTTAAAGGGAAGGTTTGTGACCATGAATGGTCATTTAGGTCAGTTCTTTATGTAAATGAGACTTCACGTGCACTAGCACAATGTTTTAGAACATGTCTGATTTATGAAGGCAAAATACTTACAGGTGTGTGTAAATCAAGCGTACGAGCTATTGATGAATACCAACTTTTTTGTACTTGCGAACATTCTAAATTTTCTTCATACGAGTTCATTTAGAATATTTTCTAAGCAACATTGATAAATGAGGGCCCTGGCCCCCTCTGGAAGTTGCTGTAGCCCTGCTTGGGGTATTTAGCCTATATTGGCTAATGATTGAGACACAGGGCCCATTCTAGCTTGGTGGAATTAATTGAGATGAATGAATGAATGAATGCACCACACCAAAAGCTTGATTTTATGATTTTCTTTTTTAAATGAATTTCCTGCAATTCTACATAGCAATGATTTATGTTAACTACTTGGTCATTTGATTTGATGATTTAATCTATGCAATTAAATTCTACAAATTGATAGTTCACCTCTATTTTATTGGATTCTGTAAGAGGGTATATTGTAACCATGTGTTCGAGCTAATCAAATAAATGTATTTCACGCTGTCCTTTTAGAACCAGGAAAGGGTGCTCAAATAGTAAAGGTTAGATCAAAGCTGAATCAATGTGTTAGCGTAGTAGGCCTACAACATTACTGAATACACAAAAAACACCACATTTCTAATGAGATTTTAGGATGGTTAACTGAACCTGAATAGTTCCTCTAAAAATATGTGCCGAAACTCAAAATAGCCACTAGGCAGGATAAATGCTTTGATTGAAACAAAATATAAGAAAGGATAATAGTTTATTAAAACAACATCTTCTCTAATTCACTCACGAAAAAGTAATTCAAGAAGATCGAAAAGGAATAGGCTATTCCCATGAAAAGGATTGAGATCATTCAGATGATTGAAAATGCATCTGCATGCCACCAGTAAAATTATCATTTACGATTGACAGTGATGATGGCCTATTTAAAAAAAAATGGTATGCCTAATTTGGTGTTTGAGAGTATTAAAAATATAACATTTTAGCTAGTTTATAAGATGTGTCAGGTTAGTTACAACTGGTGTTGGAAAGGACAGTAAGCACTCCAGGAACAGGGTTGGAGAGCCCTGTAATGATAGGCTATTCAATATGCTACATCTGCAGATGCAAACTTTGATTGAGGAAATGACATAATCTGTGTATTTTCCCTCACCTAAAACAATAGCACCACGCCTCTAGTTACAACTGAAGTTGGAGCGAAAACCTACAAGAGGGTAGCTCTCCAAGAACAGGATTGGAGAGCCCTGATCTAAGCTTTTGGGGGCAGAGAAAGAAATGAAAAGGGACAGCTTCTTTATAAGATCCATGATCCTATAGCAATGAATGACACTCTCACATGTCATTGTTTACAAACGCTCTTAAAGAGACAGTGTAGTTCTTTTACGCAATGTAGAAACCTAATATTGCACAAATGACTTTGTTATTCCAATGACAGGTTTTTGTATCAACATTTTTGCTTTTTCTAATAAAGAAATATTTCTACAGGGTTACATTTTTGTTTCTAGAGCACATCATGTGCTTCAAAAGTAGCCAGATTTCACATAGGCCCAATATGCTATATCTCAATAAATTTTAAAAATGCTCCTAGATTTTATGTTGTGCTCTTAACTTTAAGATAGGAGCACCGATGAACATCTTTAATTTAGAGCCCTGGCTGTGGCTACCCCTTCCTGATGGGTCCTAAGGTTGTTTGTGCCTGTGTGAATGACTATGTGGCTAGGAGACCCTAGTCAGTCCTTTGACAGAGTCTATTGCGCATCTTGTCAAGGGAGTGTCAGGTTTTTGGACACCAGAGTTAAGCCACTCGGGAAAGAATTACTTCCCATTTGAGTCTATCAGTGGGTGTGGGGAGGGCTGTTAGGGGATGCTAGGAGAAGGGGGGGTCTTCTGAGTTGGTGGATCCTGTCTTTCTTTTTTTTAACCTTTAATTTTACTAGGCAAGTCAGTTAAGAACAAATTCTTATTTTCAATGACGGCCTAGGAACATTGGGTTAACTGCCTGTTCAGGAGCAGAACGACAGATTTGTACTTTGTCAGCTCGGGGATTCAAACTTGCAACCTTTCAGTTACTAGTCCAACGCTCTAACCACTAGGCTACCCTGCCGCCCTGTCTGTCCCGCAGTGGTGTTAAGGCTGTGGTCGGGTCTGAAGTGGGCTGTTTTGTGGGCTTCTCACATCCTCCTTCAGATGCACCATTTTTCCAGAGTGCAGTCACGACGCTCTCCCTCTTCGGGCTCTCCGGATCTGGTTGAAGGGGTGTTGTTGTGCTGGTCTGTGCTGTCTGGAATGTGTTAAATCACTGTTTGAGCTCCACTAGCTCGATTTCCAGATGGGTAAATGTATCCCTCATTTTAATGAGGCAAAAGTGCTGTTGTGGGATCTGGGTTTGCGCTGTGGCTCTCCTCTTGGGGCTGCTCATCTGTGGTGCCGTTTGAGGAGGGGCTGTGATCAGACTCGCTTGGGATGGGGGAGTCATCGACAAGAGTGAGCTTCTCCTGCTGTGTTTTCTCTTTGATCGTGTAAAGTTCCTAATGAAACTGTTTGAGGTTGCCCTGCACCAATCCTGTTTCAGCCATGTACAGGTTGATGTTGGCTGTCTTGTCCTGTATTCTGAGTTTCCATGCTCCAATAATACCTTCTCTCTTGACAGAGGGGTAGTGTGTTCTTATAGCACTGTGCCATGCCAGGGGATGGTCTGTGTGTAAAATTAAGTTGCTTACGTTCCCATCTTTGTTGCAGTCGGCAAAAAGTGTCTCTGGCTTGTCCTTGTGTAGCTTCTTTTGTACTGTTTCCGTGCAAGTGTATTTTTTTTTATATCCAGGGGTTACTGAGATGACCTTTGCACAGGGGGAAGCAATGGAGCAGGTGGCCTCAGAGGCCTCTGCATTTGGGTGGGGGAGGCAGTGTTGCTCAGCTGCCATTGTTAGGCTCAAGGGCTTTACACACCTCTCACCTCAGTGCAAATTGTAGTTGCAGCTGGGACGTCTGTCCTGTCCAAGCAAGCTTGGCAGCTCTGTAGTCCTTGGTAGTAAGAATCCTTCCAGGTCATTTTTTTCAGGGTAATTCTGTCCAAAATCAAGATTGTAAGTTTTAATTTAGAGTGAAGGTCATGTTTTAGAGGGTAGTATCCTGTATAAATCTTTGTGAAGAAAAAAAGAAAAAAAAAACATCTAATTTATTATAGAAAAATTCAGGAGCACATGCACTCATGACCTCTCTCTCTGTAATAAATATATTTTTCTAATATAGAGCTCTCTCTCGCTCTCCTCTCGATCAATTTCTCCCCCTAGGCAGTGTCTCCACTCTGTTTGTGTTGACTGTCACCAGCTGGGGAAATTACATGGTCAGCCTCGTTCCTTAATTCCTTTTCTCTGTTTTTTGGAGTCTTTATTTTCTTTCTTGACCCTCTCTCTCTCTCTCTCTCTCCCATCCCCCCTTCTCTTTTTTCCTTTCCTCCATTCTCTCTCCTGATTATTCTCCTCTGTATCTCCTCTCATGCCTGGTGTGAGCTGGGCCTGAGGCCTCAGACAAACATGGTCCCCCGGAGAGCTTAGGAGACCAAATAAACCCCCATCTCTAAATTCTTTATCAGTCGACTTCCTCCTCATGGATTTTCTAACGAGTAACCTTACAAATCAGAAGATGACATTTAAACAGGCTTCAGGGGAAACTGGCATGGCCTGGTTCCTCTGTCTGGGCTCTAACGCAGAATCTTTGTTGACAAATAGGAAGTGATGAGTTACAATGCACTAGGTAGTCTAATAGGTATTGTAATGAGGAAGACGTTTTTTTTATCTCAGTGTCTGTTCTGTGTTCTTTAAAATTGATGCAAAGTGACAGGTACTCTGTGTAATGGTGGCCTTTATTAAACCCTTTACAGACATAGAACTCCACTACAGCAATTTGTCGATAGAGACAATTAATAAGCTTTCGTACAATTTAAAGTGCCGCATCAGAAACTTTTCAGACAGTAGAATTCTGCTTCGGCATAGAATGTCCGGTATTGTTTACCCGACAACAATAAATGTTGCTGATCAATGTGCCAATGTGTTGTTTTTATGCAGTTTTTTTTTATGTTTCGATAGCTAGATGTGTTTTTTCCCACTAAATGTCTTGGTAAGTCACAGTATTTAATGAACTTTAACTCACTTTTTCTAGGAGAGAGTGGTCGTCTGCCTGCAGACAGCAGGCTGGCAGACTGCAAGCAGGCAGCTCAAGATTATTTGACTGACAGTTCTAGTCGTCTAGCGATGGACTTAGTCACTTAGTCACTTCAGATGCAGCATTCCTTTATTTAGTTCTGTCTTCCTTCTGCTCCTGCTTTCTTTCCTTCTTTCTTTCCTTCTTTCCATCCTTCTCTCTACAACCTCCAAAGTGGTGACAGTAAATTATTCAGCAGTTTGACCCCGTACAAATATAATGGCATCTGTAACCCCACATGTGACCTGAATAGGAGGAATGATCCGGGCACTGTTTTCGAAAGAAACAAGCAAGAAAGTCAGCTTTCAAGTTGGCCTGGTTATATGTCTTGATTTTATTAGTCAATCTCGGGAACCACATGCAATGAATCACATGCAGGTGTGTGTGTGTGTGTGTGTGTGTGTGTGTGTGTGTGTGTGTGTGTGTGTGTGTGTGTGTGTGTGTGTGTGTGTGTGTGTGTGTGTGTGTGTGTGTGTGTGTGTGTGTGTGTGTGTGTGTGTGTGTGTGTGTGTGTGTGTGTAGCATATTGGAACAGTTGAGGTTTGCCAAAAATTCAAGTTAACGGCGAGATGCTGAGGACTTTGAAAAGGAGACTGCATGTATGACTTGAAGCTACATTCCATGAAGATTAACACGGCTGTACATGCAACAGCTCAGTAAGAGATTCTCCACTGACCTCAAACACTATTATATGGTTCAATACTGTGGTGTGTTACAGACATGAGCTACAGCTGTTGCCCAGCATTTCTGCGGATAGACAACCACTCCATAACTCAGAAGACAACAACACCTCTGACAACCACTGCACATAAAAAGAGATCTGAGGCAACATTAAGAAGAGCCCATTCGCTGAGTCAGCCTGAATGTAATGAACCCCCCTCACACACACACACACACACCCCACCCACACCCCACCCACACCCCACTTCCGCCAATATGCACCCTCTCAATTTACCTCCAATGTCCCCTCTTACTCCCCTTCCCTTGATATCCTGACCCTTCCCTTACCCTAGCTACGTCCTTCCACTCCTCTCTCCACCCCCCAGACAGAACATCTACAGCCAACTCTAAAACAGGCAAGCAGCACATCTGGGGTAGATTTTTTTAAAGAGAGTCACAGCGACATTAGCATCAAATAGCCCTGGAGCAGATGGAAGGAAGCAGCCCCTCTCCGCCTCTCTACCCTCTAGACCTCTCACACTCCAACTGCCCCCCACCCACCTGGCAAGCATTAACAAACAGATTCCTCTTCTTTTTATCCTTCCAAAAGCCCCTTAGTAGTCCAGAGAGCTACAGACCCCATCAAACCCAACAGACATAACCGATAATTCTGGGAAAATACATACCTTTTTGTTTGATAAGTTCATCTTAAAACCATGAAATTAATCATATTATTTTGGCCTGTGTCAACAACAGGTCTAGTTGACAAGTTGTAATCGTGCAGTGGAAGATACTAATTGTTTGTGTAGCGGTATTACTCTGCTTGAGTAAACCGGCTACTAGAAATTAGTAGAAATTAAATGATGGGGTTGTTTCTGGTAGTTCATTGCAAGCTTTTCTTTCTCTGGCTCAGAAAGAGTGTGTGTGTGTGTGTGTGTGTGTGTGTGTGTGTGTGTGTGTGTGTGTGTGTGTGTGTGTGTGTGTGTGTGTGTGTGTGTGTGTGTGTGTGTGTGTGTGTGTGTGTGTGTGTGTGCGTGTGTGCGTGTGTGCGTGTGTGCGTGCGTGCGTGCGTGCGTGCGTGCGTGCGTTCGCATGAATGTGCATGCCTATGTATCCCAATTCCTACAGCACCAAAACCCCACACCATTCTCCCCAGGGCTAGACCTCCCAGGTCTTGGAAACTGAGTTTGGTCATGTAAATAGAGAGATTTAGAGGAGGGGTGGAGGATGCCGGGATCAGAGAGAGCAAGCAGGATGCTGCTATGATCTCCACATAAACATTAAACCCCAAAACCTTCCTTCTAATCCACTCTCAATGACAGCTTTTCATCTTATAACCTCCATCTTCTGTACCTTCTCTTTGATACCCTGTGAAACCACATACTGTATATCTGTAACACTGAATGAAAAGTACAGAACAGTACAGCAGTGTAGTACTGCACAGTGCCATCTCAAGAAATTGCTCTTAATGTATGTACAGTGCCTTCAGAAAGTATTCAGACCCCTTGAAATTTTCCACATTTTGTTATGTTACAGCCTTATTCTAAAATTGATTCATATATTTTTCCCGCTCATCAATCTACACACATTACCCCATCATGAAAAAGTAAAAACAGTTTTTTAGAAATGTTTGCAAATTTAGCGCTCTGGAGCAGGTTTTCATCAAGGTTCTTTCTGTACTTTGCTCTGTTCATCTTTGCCTTGATCCTGACGAGTCTCCCAGTTTTGCTGCCGGTAAACATCCCCACTGCATGATGCTGCAACAACCATGCCTCACCGTAGGGATGCTGCTAGGTTTCCTCCAGACATGACAGTTGGCATTCAGGCCAAAGAGTTCAATCTTGGTTTCATTTGACCAAAAACTCTTGTTTTTCATGGTCTGAGAGTCTTTAGGTGCCTTTTGGCAAACTTCAAGCGGGCTGTCATGTGCCTATCACTGAGGAGAAGCTTCTGTCTGGCCAATCTTCCAAAAAGGCCTGAATGGTGGAGTTCTGCAGAGATGGTTGTCCTTCTGGAAGGTTCTCCATCTCCACAGAGGAACTCTGGAGTGACCATCGGGTTATTGGTCACCTCCCTGACCAAGGCCCTTCTCCCCCGATTGCTCAGTATGGCCAGGTGGCCAGCTCAAGAAAGAGTTTTGGTGGTTCCAAACTTCTTCCATTTAAGAATTATGGAGGCCACTGTGTTCTTGGGGACCTTCAATGCCGCAGACATTTTTTGGAAAATATCTCCCTTCCCCAGATCTATACCTCGACACAATCCTGTTTCGGAGCTCTACGGACAATTTGTTCGACCTCATGGCTTGGTTTTTGCTCTGACATGCACTGTCAACTGTGGGACCTTACATATACAGGTGTTTGCCTTTCCAAATCATGTCCAATAAGTTGAATTGAGTTGTTGAAACATCTCAAGGATGATCAATGGAAATAGGATGCACCTGAGCTCAATTTCGAGTCTCATTGCAAAGGGTCTGAATACTTATGTAAATAAGGTATTTCTGTTTTTTATTTAAGATATTTGCAAAAATGTCTAAAATAATGTTTTTTTGCTTTGATATTATGGGGTATTGTGTATGGATTGATGAGGAAAACAAACAATTCAATCAATTTTAGAATATGCTTGGAACAGCGCTCAGGACCTCAACAGAACAATGACCCTGAGCAGACAGCCAAGACAACGCACAAATGACTTCAGGACAAGTCTCTGAATGTCCTTGAGTAGCCCACCCAGAGCCCGGAATTGAACCCGATCAAAAATCTCTGGAAAAAACTGAAAATAGTTGGGCAACAACGCTCCCCATCCAACCTGACAGAGCTTGAGAGGATCTGCAGAGAAGAATGGGAGAAAGTCCCTAAATACAGGTGTGCCAAGCTTGTAGCATGATTCCCAAGAAGACTCAAGGCTGTATTTGCTGCTAAAGGTGCTTCAACAAAGTACTGAGTAAAGGGTCTGAATACTTATGAAAATGTAAGATTTCAGTTTTTCTATATAAATTAGCAAAAATGTCTAAAAACCCGTTTTTGCTTTGTCATTGTGGGGTTTTGTGGGTAGATTGATGAGGGAACAAATTAATCAATTTTAGAATAAGGCTGTAACGTAACCAAATGTGGAAAAAGTCAAAGGATCTGAATACTTGTCACACTTGTCTGTGTGCCTTTTTGCTAAAATGGGGAAATGTACATGGTGTACTTAAATATTTCCATAAGTGTTTTCTGTGAGTGGCTTGCTTTTTTAATGGAGAGCATTTGGCTCCATGTGTAGATAATACTACATAGACAGAGAGCAGATGTGAGAGGGGTGGGAAGGAGGGTGGTGAGGGGAGGGGGAGCAAGGGAGGTGAGCAGTGAGGAAGCATGGGTTAAGGAGCAAGGAATGGCGAAACGAGGGAGGATGGTGGCAGTGGAGAGTGAGGGAAGAGAGGAGGGGTAGGCAGGGTGGAGCACAGCAAGGGGGGGGGTATGCAGTGTGTCTGTGATGATGGGGCTCCAGTCCTGAGCAGCCAGGGGCTGCGTGTCTCACATACGGAAACATGGCCGACTGCTAATGTTCACCGGAGGGCACTGGGGAGAAAGGAGAGGAGGCACAGTGTGGTGGAGCATAGCAGTGCAGAGTAGAGCTAAGTAGAGCAAAACTGTAGCTGTGGCTGGCTGGCTCGCCAGACTTGCCCAGAAAGAATAGTCAAATCCAATCAAATTTGATTTATCACATGCTTCGTAAACAACAGGTGTTAACTAACAGTGAAATCCTTACTCACAGGTCCTTTTCCAACAATGCAGAGTTAAGAGAAATATGTTTTTTTCACACAAGGAACAAATACACAGTGAATAACGAATAACAATTCTGAGTAAAAAAATAACATGGCTAAATTACAGGGAGTACCACTACCGAGTCAATGTGCAGGGGTACAAGGTAATTGAGGTAGCTATGTACATATAGGTAAGGGTAAAGTGACTAGGCAACAAAATAGATAGGACTGAGTAGTACCAGTGTGTGTGTGTGTGTGTGTGTGTGTGTGTGTGTGTGTGTGTGTGTGTGTGTGTGTGTGTGTGTGTGTGTGTGTGTGTGTGTGTGTGTGTGTGTGTGTGTGTGTGTGTGTGTGTGTGTGTGTGTGTGTGTGTGTGTGTGTGTGTGTGTGTGGCAATGTAAGTATTTGTGTGTGGAGGGGTAGAGTCCAGTGTGTGTGTGTACATAGAGTCAGTGCAAAGAATTGTTGTTTTTGTTGTTGTTTTTTTCAAGGGTAAATGCAGGTAGTCCAGGTTGCCATTTGATTAGCTATTTAGTAGTCTTGTTGAGCAATCTTATGGCTTGGGGGTAGAAGCTGTTTTAGGGTCTTGTTTGTTCCAGACTTGGTGCACTGGATGGCAGGCATTTTGGCCCCAGTGATGTACTGGGCTGTACTCAACCACCGTCTCTAGTGTCATGCAGTTGGGTGCCTTGCAGTTGCTGTACCACGTGGTGATGCAGCCAGTCAAGATGCTCTCAATGTTGCAGCTGTAGAACTTTTTGAGGATCTGAGGCCCCTTGCCAAATCTATACAGCCTCTAGAGGGGGAAGAAGGGCTAACCTGCCCTCTGCACAACTGTGGGTGGACCATGTTAATTTCTTGATGATGTGGACATCGAGGAACTTGAAGCTCTCGACTCGCTCCAATACAGCCCCATCGATGTGGATGAGGGCTTTACTCACCCCTTTGTTTCAGGCAGGCCACGATCAGATCCTTTGTGTTGCTGACTTTGAGGGAGAGTTTAAAAAAATAAATATATATTTTTTTTTAAATACATTTTCCTTTATTATTTTCCACTAACCCTACCACACCTCCCCTAATTGGAGTAAACGAATGAACAACAACACTTACGCTTCTACTTCCAGCTTATACATACTATATACATTTTACGGACACAATCTATTTTAAATGTTATATATTTTGTTTGTTTTTAGTCCTGCCCTTCCTCTACCCTCAACCTCTCTCATCTAATTCTGATGTCCATCCAGTTTCATTTACAATAAACCATATATTTTTAACTGTGCTGTTTCACAAAAGTTCTGAAACTAAATACATTTTACGAACACAGTATTTCACATGAGTTATCCTGTTGTTACTAGTCCCCACCCATTCAACCGCTCCCAACTGTGCTGTGATGTTTTGCAAAAGTTCTGAACCTTTCTGGTCTCATAGTTTCTACAGATTGTAAACTAAAGATAAACATTTTTGCTAAAAGTATTATTGTATTATTGATCGATTGAATATGACTTTTCAAATCCCTCAGTAGTGCTATCTGCCGGGTTAGCTCCAGGTAAATGTTGCAATTCTTCAGCCATTCCTGGACCTGTGACCAAAAACAAGCTACATTTGGACACTACTAAAATAAATGATCTAATTACTCTGTCTATTCGCAGCAAAATCTGCAGAGCTGGGAAGTTTGTATCCCCCATATATATAACATTCTATTTGTTGCAAGAATTTTGTATATAATGTAAATCGAAAAATGTAAAGTTTCTATATGGCACAGTCAATTTTTTGGGTCCTTAAAATTAAACTGGTATACTTTTTTTATTTAGCACAATTTTCTTAAACCAATTTTGGTCTTTAATACAGGGCCGACAGACAAGTTCCTTACTTTTCCCCCTTCCACTTGCCTCTTCCATTTTTGCAGTAATGCTGCAATTATTTTTGTTTGCTGCATGTGTGACAAAACCCCCCTTGTCCTATTTATTTTTTTAAAACAAATTACGTTTTTTTTTTATCAATTAGTATATTTGAGGTTAACCACACTATTTGTTGTATTATTTGTTTCGTCTTTTCTGGTGGATTACACTGACTGAAATTGCAAACAACTTTCTATGACTTGTTTTAAAAATAGTGATATTTTGGAGAGTATTTCATTTTCAAATAAAATAAAGTGAGAGGTTGTAATCTGAATAAAGGGGGAAAAGCTATTCTTGAACATGGGGTGAGACATTCTTACTAATTTGTTTGAGAACCAGTTAGGAACCAGTTAAGCATTAGGGGGCGCTATAATTAATATTTTTGGATGAAAAATGTTCCCGTTTTAAACAAGATATTTTGTCACGAAAAAACTGCCAAAACTGCAAAGATATTGTCTGTGAGTGCCACAGAACTGATGTTACAGGCGAAACCCAGATAAAACTCCAACCAGGAAGTGCCGCATTTTTTGAAACCGCCTCATGCCAATGATTCCTTATATGGCTGTGCATGAGCTACGAATGAGCTTACGTTTTCCACGTATTCCCCAAGGCGTCTACAGCATTGTGACGTCTTTTTACGCATTTCCATTGAAGAATAGCCATAAGGGACCTTATATAGCAAGTGGTAACATGGTGTCTCCCGCAGAAAATCTTGCGTAAAATACTGAGTTAGCCATTTTTCCAATCGCTTCGTATGAGAAACCAATTGCCTCGACGGATATATTATTGAATATATATGTTAAAAACACCTTGAGGATGGATCCTAAACAGCGTTTGCCGTGTTTCTGTCGATATCATGGAGCAAATTTTGAAAAAAGTTTGGCGTTATAGTTGTAGCATTTTCCGGTCGATTTCTCAGCCAAGCATGATGAACAAACGGGAGCTATTTCGCCTACAAAAATAATATTTTTGGAAAAAAGGAACATTTGCTATCTAACTGGGAGTCTCCTGAGTGAAAGCATCTGAAGTTCTTCAAAGGTAAATGATTTAATTTGGTTGCTTTTCCTATTTTCGTGAAAATGTTGCCTGCTGCCAGCAGAGCCTAGCATAGCATTATGCCATGATAATGGCATAATGCTTGTCTAGCGTTGGCTGTAACTCATATTTTGAAAATCTGAGATGACAGTGTTGTTAACAAAAGACTAAGCTTGTGTTTTGAATATATTTATTTCATTTCATTTGCGATTTTTATGAATAGGAAAAGTTTCTAGGGGTAATTAGTTTGAGGCTATGATTACGATCCCGGATCCGGGATTGCTCGTCGCAAGAGGTTTTAAGCATATGTTTTAGTTTCAGTCTCCTCCATCTCCCCTAACCGAAGCTAATGTATGATTTTTTTTTCTGTTAATAATGTCAAATTAACAGCCATGCCGAAAGACTCGTGAAGGCAAAAGTAAAAAAATAACTTCTTAATGCAATTAAAGCCTTTTAGTCTGGGAAAACTTGAGGGCTGGATAGGATACCAGTGGAGATATACTAAACTTTTTTTTATATACTCAGAGGAACGTTATTAGCATGTTTTAACCACTCCCTATATCAATGGTAGATTATCAGACACTCAACAAGAAGGTCTGATTTCATTATTAATGAAACAGGATCCAAGTGGTGAATATAAAGATACAGTCCATTTACAAAATTTTAGGCCTCTTACAAGTGATGCAAAAATTCTAGCAAAATGCATAGGGCATAGATTTTAAAAGGTATTGTTGGATATTATTCATCGTTATCAGACAGATTTTTTACAAGGATCATTTTTTTTTTTTTTACCATTATGTAACTAGACAAGTCAGTTAAGAACAAATTCTTATTTACAATGATGGCCTACCCCTGCCAACCGTAACCCAGAAGATGCTGGGCCAATTGTGTGATACAGCCTGGAATCAAGCCAGGGTCTGTAGTAACGCCTCTAGCACTGAGATGCAGTGCCTTAGACCGCTGCGCCAATCGGGAACTCAAATACATTGGAGATAAAATCTGGGAAACCAGGCCTGGTATTCATAGCTGACTTCGAAAAGGCATTTGATAAAGTACGATTGGAATTTATATGTAAATGCCTGGAATATTTCCATTTTGGAGAATCTCTTATAAAATAGTTTTTAAGTTATGTAAATTAACCCTAGGTGTAAAATAGTACATAATGGCTACTTCTCAGAAAGTTTTAAACTGTTGAGGAGTAAAACAAGGCTTATCTTGTTTTATCTTCAGCATAAATATATTTGTATTATTTCCATTGAAATGTTAGGTGTTAAAATCAGATCCAACAGTAATATCAAGGGGTTCAAAAACCAGGCCATAAAAACAAAGGTGTAATTGTACTCTGATGATTCATTCTTTTAAATCCACAATTTGGATCCCTCCACAGCCTCAAAGAGGATCTAGATACTTTTTCTAGCCTTTCTGGATTACAACCAAAATATGATGTGTACATATACTACATATTGGATCATAAAAAAATTCAACTTGACCAATTAAATGGTCTGACGGTGATGTGGACATACTCGGTATACATATCCCAAAAGAATGAACGATCTCACTCAAATAAATTTTCATAGAAAGTTAGCAAAAATATATAAGATCTTGTTATCATAGAAAGGAAAATACCGGTCTAGTTGTTTAAAAAAATCACTAGTCATATCCCAGTTTACCTATTTGCTTATGGTCTTGCCCACGCCTAGCGACCTGATTTTTAAATTATATGAGCAAAAACAAAATCTAACTTATTTGGAATGGCAAGCCAGACAATATTTAAAAGAGCTTATTTATATAATTGATATGAATTTGGAGGGCAGAAATGATGAAATATTAAAGCATTAGACCTTTCACTAAAGGCGCCAGTCATACAAAAGTTATACTTAAAGTACTTTACTTCCTTTTTTCTAAATATTGTTTGGTGAATCATGGACTCTTTCATTCGTGACAAGTTTCAATAAATTATTTATGGTAGCATTTCTATGTTGAAGATTAAAAAAGAATTTAGTGCATTTTTCTCCAACAAGTTCGCTTTATTTCTATAATATATTACACTTAATCTTTCTTGGATAAGTTCCTCTATTTCTTTTTGTTTTTCCTCTAACTTATTCTGAGCCGCTATGGAACAGTTTTTATTGATATCTATCTGTACTTTTAGTCCTTCCATTTCCTTTGTTTAATATGGACTCTTTTTTTACCTAAATTGATTTTTTTTTGAGATGAGAAGTGAATTGCATGGCCTCTAAAGGCACATTAACAAGTGGCCCATACGATAAGGGGATCTGCTGTACCTATGTTACAGTATGTCGGAAAAAGTCAGTTAGAAATTCTTCTGTCCTAGTTAAAAACAAGTTATCATCCAATAGGCTTTGATTAAATTTCCAAAATCCTTGCCCACATGTACATTTTGTAAGAGTAATATGTATGCCAATTATTTGATGGTCCGACCGCATTCTGTCCCCTATCGACACTTTTTAAACTTTTGGAGCCAGGGAGAATGACAGAAGAAAGTAGTCAAGATGAATAGTTTGATTGAGCCTCCGCCATGTGTATCTCACTAGGTCAGGATATTTAAGCTTCCATATATCCACTAGTTCCAATATATCCATGACATTCATGATTTCCTTTACGGTCCATAGAGGTACAGTACCAATCAAAAGTTGGGACACACCTACTCATTGCAGTTTTTTCTTAATTTTTCTTTATTTTGTACATTGTAGAATAATAGTGAAGACATCAGAATTATGAAATAACACATATGGAATCATGTAGTAATCAAAAACGTGTAAGCAAATCAAAATATGTTTTATATTTGAGATTCTTCAAAGTAGCCACCCTTTTCCTTGATGACAACTTTACACACTCTTGGTATTCTCTCAACCAGCTTCATGAGGTAGTCACCTGGGATGCATTTCAGCAGGTGTGCCTTGTTAAAAGTTCATTTGTGGAATGTATTTCCTTCTTAATGCATTTTAGCCAATCAGTTGTGTTGTGACAAGGTAGGGGTGGTATACAGCTGGTGGAAATCTGTCCTTTGGTCTGATGAGTCCAAATTTGAGATTTTTGGTTCCAACCACCGTGTCTTTGTGAGACACAGAGTTGGTGAACGGATGATCTCCGCATGTGTATTTAACCTTTATTTATTTAACCTTTAATTAACTAGGCAAGTCAGTTAAGAACAAATTCTTACTTACAGTGACGGCCTACCCCGGCTAAACCCGGACAATGCTGGGCCAATTGTGCGCTGCCCTATGGGACTCCCATATCACGGCAGGATGTGATGCAGTCTGGATTCAAACCAGGAACGCAGTGACGCCTCTTGCACTGAGATGCAGTGCATTAGACCGCTGCGCAACTCGGGTTCCCACTAAGTTCCTACTGTGAAGCATGGAGGAGGAGGTGTGATGGTGTGGGGATGCTTTGCTGGTGACACTGTCTGTGATTTATTTAGAATTTAAAGCACACTTAACCAGCATGGCTACCACAGCATTCTGCAGTGATACACTATCCCATCTGGTTTGAGCTTAGTGGGACTATCATTTGTTTTTTTAACAGGACAATGACCCAACAAACCTCCAGGCTGTGAAAGGGCTATTTGACCAAGAAAGAGAGTGATGGAGTGCTGCATCAGATGACCTGGCCTCCACAATCACCTGACCTCAACTCAATTGAAATGGTTTGGGATGATTTGGACCGCAGAGTGAAACAAGTGCTCAGCATATGTGGGAACTCTTTCATGACTGTTGGGAAAGGATTCCAGGTGAAGCTGGTTGAGAGAATGCCAAGTGTGTGCATGTCTTAAAGTAATGATGGACTGTCATTTATCTTTGCTTATTTGAGTTGTTCTTGCCATAATATGGACTTGGTTTTTTACCAAATGTGATCGCCTGGATTCACTCTTTATGTAGCAAAATTTTAAATTGTGTGTTTTATATTGGATAAAAGTAGACTGAGAGCTCCAAAATGGTATATCATACACTGAATTTGAGGAAGAATGGGAAAGTAATCAATGTGTTGATCAATGTGTAAACTCACATTCGAGAAAATGGCCTTTGAATGTTTTGGTATCTAGTGAAGAGCTCCTCTTTGTTTACACCCATTCAGCATCGTTCACTCTCTTAATTAAGCTTAAGCCCCACCCATCTCGTTTCGCTCATGGAGTGCACATTTGACACTCTGGCTGATGATTTGTTTACCTATAGTATGGATAACATGAAACAGCCTAACCATCTCAGCCGGAAACAATTTCTTTACGCTATTTTGCAGACGTTTAACGTTACTGACACCGGCCATATTTAACGGGTGTTGTACACACATCACGTAACGTTAGCTAACGAGCCAGGCAGCTAACGTTAGCTAGTTAAACAACAATGAACAGTGCCAACAATGCCATGGTTTCTTTCAGTTTTTGATTTGTTAAAAAAGTTTGAAATATCCAATAAATGTCATCCCACTTCATGATTGTGTCCCACTTGTTGTTGATTCTTCACAAAAAAATACAGTTTTATATCTTTATGTTTGAAGCCTGAAATGTGGCAAAAGGTCGCAAAGTTCAAGGGGGCCGAATACTTTCGCAAGGCACTGTATCTCACAAGGACAGAGCACTGGTCTTGAGAAGTGATGTCCTGAGTTGTGTCGATCTGGACAGAGAACATTCCAGCTTGCTCAATTTCACTTGACATGGTCTGTTGGACAATGCTCTGAATTGTGTGAGTGACAGTGTTTACAGTATTTTTTTGAGAGGAGTGTGATTAGAGAACCTCTGCCTCTTGCCCCAGACTGATGTAGGTTCTTGCTTTTCTCAATGCATTCCGTGAGATGTTCTTTCAAGCAGACGTCATACTTTCCCGGCAGTATTATCATCTCCAAGAAATTACCTTGATAGATACTGGTGTCCTCTAATGTATACGCAGCCTTAGACTTCATCCCCCTGTATCTGAGCCCCCTCTTGCCAATGACTTTCACTATGTCTACGACACATTCCAGCACCTGCCTTCTCCTGCTTACCTGCTCTCTGTGGGCAGACACCTGCCTTCTCCTGCTTACCTGCTCTCTGTGGGCAGACACCTGCCTTCTCCTGCTTACCTGCTCTCTGTGGGCAGACACCTGCCTTCTCCTGCTTACCTGCTCTCTGTGGGCAGACACCTGCCTTCTCCTGCTTACCTGCTCTCTGTGGGCAGACACCTGCCTTCTCCTGCTTACCTGCTCTCTGTGGGCAGACACCTGCCTTCTCCTGCTTACCTGCTCTCTGTGGGCAGACACCTGCCTTCTCCTGCTTACCTGCTCTCTGTGGGCAGACACCTGCCTTCTCCTGCTTACCTGCTCTCTGTGGGCAGACACCTGCCTTCTCCTGCTTACCTGCTCTCTGTGGGCAGACACCTGCCTTCTCCTGCTTACCTGCTCTCTGTGGGCAGACACCTGCCTTCTCTTGCTTACCTGCTCTCTGTGGGCAGACACCTGCCTTCTCCTGCTTACTTGCTCTCTGTGGGCAGACACCTGCCTTCTCCTGCTTACCTGCTCTCTGTGGGTAGACACCTGACTGCCGCTGAGCAGACTTTGAATGTCTGCTCTGGAGGACATTAAAAAGTCTGCCTCAGCACTACTTCTGTGCATGTTGCTCTTCTCATGCTCTTCTACCCTTTTGGTGAACATGTTTTCAATCCGTCATTCCAGTCATAAAAAATACTGCTTGTCAGTAGGCTTTTCAAATGCCATACAAATTGAACAGTATAACACATGGCTTTCTTCATTGTATGACAGCCATTTCCGATTGGTGCCGTCTTTAAAACAGGAAAAACCTCTGTACCACAGAGTTTTGATTCCTGCATAGGGTGGAAACAAACAAAAAATGTTTTTAGGTCATCTGACTTGGGTCTCATGAAATAATCAAAAGTTGGTCTGCCATCCTGGCCTTCCCTGACTCTCTCTTCCACTGAAACTGGACTGGTCCTGTCATCAACCCCAAAGATCATCTCTTCCACTGAAACTGGACTGGTCCTGTCATCAACCCCAAAGATCATCTCTTCCACTGAAACTGGACTGGTCCTGTCATCAACCCCAAAGATCATCTCTTCCACTGAAACTGGACTGGTCCTGTCATCAACCCCAAAGATCATCTCTTCCACTGAAACTGGACTGGTCCTGTCATCAACCCCAAAGATCATCTCTTCCACTGAAACTGGACTGGTCCTGTCATCAACCCCAAAGATCATCTCTTCCACTGAAACTGGACTGGTCCTGTCATCAACCCCAAAGATCATCTCTTCCACTGAAACTGGACTGGTCCTGTCATCAACCCCAAAGATCATCTCTTCCACTGAAACTGGACTGGTCCTGTCATCAACCCCAAAGATCATCTCTTCCACTGAAACTGGACTGGTCCTGTCATCAACCCCAAAGATCATCTCTTCCACTGAAACTGGACTGGGCCTGTCATCAACATCAATGATTGTCTCTTTCACTGAAACTGGACTGGGCCTGTCATCAACATCAATGATTGTCTCTTTCACTGAAACTGGACTGGGCCTGTCATCAACATCAATGATTGTCTCTTTCACTGAAACTGGACTGGGCCTGTCATCAACATCAATGATTTTCTCTTTCACTGAAACTGGACTGGGCCTGTCATCAACATCAATGCTCAATTCCACTGAAACTGGACTTGGTCTGTCATCAACATCAATGCTCAATTCCACTGAAACTGGACTGATCCTGTCATCAACCCCAATGATAGTCTCTTCCACTGAAACTGGACTAGGCCTGTCATCAACATCAATGCTCAATTCCACTGAAACTGGACTGGCCCTGTCATCAACCCCTGACCGTCTCTTCCACTGAAACTGGACTGGCCCTGTCATCAACATCAATGCTCAATTTCCACTGAAACTGGACTGGGCCTGTCATCAACATCAATGATTGTCTCTTTCACTGAAACTGGACGGGCCTGTCATCAACATCAATGATTGTCTCTTTCACTGAAACTGGACTGGTCCTGTCATCAACCCCAAAGATCATCTCTTCCACTGAAACTGGACTGGTCCTGTCATCAACCCCAAAGATCATCTCTTCCACTGAAACTGGACTGGTCCTGTCATCAACCCCAAAGATCATCTCTTCCACTGAAACTGGACTGGTCCTGTCATCAACCCCAAAGATCATCTCTTCCACTGAAACTGGACTGGTCCTGTCATCAACCCCAAAGATCATCTCTTCCACTGAAACTGGACTGGTCCTGATCATCTCTTCCATCAACCCCAAAGATCATCTCTTCCACTGAAACTGGACTGGTCCTGTCATCATCATGATTGTCTCTTTCACTGAAACTGGACTGGTCCTGTCATCAACATCAATGATTGTCTCTTTCACTGAAACTGGATCATCATCAATGATTGTCTCTTTCACTGAAACTGGACTGGGTCATCAACCCCCAAAGATCATCTCTTCCTGTCTCTTCCACTGAAACTGGACTGGTCCTGTCATCAACATCACTGAAACTGGATTGTCATCAACATCAATGATTGTCTCTTTCACTGAAACTGGACTGGGCCTGTCATCAACATCAATGATTGTCTCTTTCACTGAAACTGGACTGGGCCTGTCATCAACATCAATGATTGTCTCTTTCACTGAAACTGGACTGGGCCTGTCATCAACCCCAAAGATCACTCTTCCACTGAAACTGGACTGGTCCTGTCATCAACATCAATGATTGTCTCTTTCACTGAAACTGGACTGGGCCTGTCATCAACATCAATGATTGTCTCTTTCACTGAAACTGGACTGGGCCTGTCATCAACATCAATGATTGTCTCTTTCACTGAAACTGGACTGGTCCTGTCATCAACCCCAAAGATCATCTCTTCCAAACTGGACTGGGCCTGTCATCAACATCAATGATTGTCTCTTTCACTGAAACTGGACTGGGCCTGTCATCAACATCAATGATTGTCTCTTTCACTGAAACTGGACTGGGCCTGTCATCAACATCAATGATTTTCTCTTTCACTGAAACTGGACTGGGCCTGTCATCAACATCAATGCTCAATTCCACTGAAACTGGACTTGGTCTGTCATCAACATCAATGCTCAATTCCACTGAAACTGGACTGATCCTGTCATCAACCCCAATGATAGTCTCTTCCACTGAAACTGGACTAGGCCTGTCATCAACATCAATGCTCAATTCCACTGAAACTGGACTGGGCCTGTCATCAACATCAATGATTGTCTCTTTCACTGAAACTGGACTGGGCCTGTCATCAACATCAATGATTGTCTCTTTCACTGAAACTGGACTGGGCATGTCATCAACATCAATTCTCAATTCCACTGAAACTGGACTGGCCCTGTCATCAACCCCAATGATCGTCTCTTCCACTGAAACTGGACTGGCCCTGTCATCAACCTGGATATGAATAAAAATATATATAAATGAACTAATAAAGGCCCACCCAATTTTTTAAAAAACTCCAAAAACACAGCAGCAGCAACCCCACTATTTCATATCAAGTGAATCAATGATAACGCAACACGTTTTTTTTGTGTGGCGGATGTGTTGTTGCCTACCCTCACCACCTGGTGGCAGCCTTTCAGGAAGTCCAGGATCCCATTCCAATTGCAGAGTGAGGTCTTCAGTCCCAGGGTCCCCGAGCTTGGTGAGGAGCTTGGAGGGGACTGTGGTGTTGAATGTTAAGCTGTTGTCAATGAACAGCATTCTTACTTAGATATTCATTTTGTCCAGATTGGTGAGGGCAGTGTGGAGTGCAGTAGAGATTGCATCATCTGTGGATCTGTTGGGACAGTATGCAAATTGGAGTGGGTCCAGGTTGTCTGGAATGATGGTGTTGATGTGAGCCATGACCAGCCTTTCAAAACATTTCATGGCTGTAGATGTGAGTGCTATGGGGCGATAGTCATTTAGGCAGGTTCCCTTGGTGTTCAACCATGACTGATGAATGGGGGAACTAGCCTCTATTTATACAAATTCCTAGCCATGTACTTTTTCAGCCACGACTGAGAAAAATAGGATATTACAGTTTCAGGACCCGTTGATACTATAGTCTCGAATGGAGTTCTATTCATCCCGTTTGTTCTCCAGTGACTGCACGTTCATCAATAGAACAGAGGGCAATGATGGTCTATTTGCTCGCCGACGTAGTCTCGTCGGGATGCCGGCTCGCCGGCCTCTATTTCACAGCCGCTTCATCTTTCGAGTCCCGGGGATTCGGGGCTGGTCTGGAGTAAATAGAAGGTCCAGAGCTGCCTTGTTGAAGTAGATATGTTCGTCCTAATCGAGGTTAGTGATCGCTGTTCTGATGTCCTGAAGCTGTTTTCACTCATGGGAAATGATGGTGCAATCATTCTGTACAAAAAAAGTTATGATCAGTGTAAAAAAAAGCACACATAATAGCAAAATTGTCAGGAGCCAGTAAGATGGCTGCTATCCACTGTAGGGCCATCTTACAGACTAGCTATAAACGTCAACAATGACTGATGAATGGGGGAACTAGTCTCTATTTATACAGATTCCTATTTTCAATTCAATTAGTGGAGGTGAAATTGATTTTAAAACAGCTGCAGTACAAATTTAACCTTGATTTTTACATTAATGTAATGAAGCAATGATGATTGGCTAGATGATGATGATGATGATGGTGATGTTGAAGATTGAGGCGGTTTGTTGGTAACCAAGCAGAACTGTTATCTTTACAGAAGAAGCGCTGAACTAAAAGCAATAGTCATACTTCTCCAGTCCCATGCAGGATGAGCCTCAGTAACTCTGAACTGTGCTCGTTCATCTTCACAAGTTGTACTGTCTGTCAGCACATTCTGAACATTAAGTCTAGCATGGCTCATTTGGCAGAGACACGGACCCACAATCGGTATGACTACACTAAGTCCTTAGTGCGTTGCAATAACCCCCAACTCTTTGTCTTATGGAGAACAATTATGAATGACTGGTATTACATGCTTGAATATCAAGAATTAGTATTAGGCACCTCAGTGAAGAACTAATAGGCTACGTCCCAAACGGCACCCTATTCCCAATGCAGTGCATTACCTTTTGGCCCTGGTCAGAAATAGTGCACTACATAGGGAACAGGGTGCCATTTGGGACACACCCATCATTATTTTTACCATGCTGTAGCTAGCGTAGCGCTCCGCACTTCATTAAACTACAGGCTAATTAGGGTTTCCTTAAAGGCTGTGTGATCAATGTAGCTTCTTGCATACGGTACATATCTGGGAAGTTAGTTGGCAGCACTTTGTCTTAATGTCTGGGTCCAAAATGGCCCTATGGGCCCTGGTCAAATGGCGTGCACTATATAGGGAATAGGGTCCCATTTGGGACGTAGAACTTTGTCTGAGCAACAAAGGAAGACAGGAAGCGGCTTCACTGACCCAATAGCAATAATCTTTGCTCGCTCAAGATAGACTTGATCATTTGAACTAAAATCGTCTCCATAGTTAATAGCTTTAAAAAGTCCTATTCAATCATACTGACGTACAGGCATGTTGGCCATTCATTGAACCAGGAAGGAAGCTTCCTATCACTACAGTATTAGATGGCCTTTGATTTTTGGACCTTCAAAATATTTAAATATTTTATGAAGAAGGCAGTGCATCTCTTTATTATAGACAGACTTCACTACTCCCCATCTTAGCTGCTACTGCATCAATATGTTTTGACCATGACAATTTACAATCTAGGGTTACTCCGAGCAGTTTAGTCATCTCAATTTGCTCAATTTCCACATGATTTATTAATCAAATCAAATTGTATTTGTCACATACACATGGTTAGCAGATGTTAATGCGAGTGTAGCGAAATGCTTGTGCTTCTAGTTCCGACAATGCAGTAATAACCAACAAGTAATCTAACTAACAATTTCAAAACTACTGTCTTATACACAGTGTAAGGGGATAAAGAATATGTACATAAAGATATATGAATGAGTGATGGTACAGAGCAGCATAGGCAAGATACAGTAGATGGTATCGAGTACAGTATATACATATGAGATGAGTATGTAAACAAAGTGGCATAGTTAAAGTGGCTAGTGATACATGTATTACATAAGGATGCAGTCGATGATATAGAGTACAGTATATACGTATGCATATGAGATTAATAATGTAGGGTATGTAACATTATATAAGGTAGCATTGTTTAAAGTGGCTAGTGATATATTTACATCATTTCCCATCAATTCCCATTATTAAAGTAGCTGGAGTTGAGTCAGTGTCAGTGTCAGTGTCAGTGTGTTGGCAGCAGCCACTCAATGTTAGTGGTGGCTGTTTAACAGTCTGATGGCCTTGAGATAGAAGCTGTTTTTCAGTCTCTTTGTCCCAGCTTTGATGCACCTGTACTAACCTCGCCTTCTGGATGATAGCGGGGTGAACAGGCAGTGGCTCGGGTGGTAGATGTCCTTGATGATCTTTATGGCCTTCCTGTAACATCGGGTGGTGTAGGTGTCCTGGAGGGCAGGTAGTTTGCCCCCGGTGATGCGTTGTGCAGACCTCACTACCCTCTGGAGAGCCTTACGCTTGTGGGCGGAGCAGTTGCCGTACCAGGCAGTGATACAGCCCGCCAGGATACTCTCGATTGTGCCTCTGTAGAAGTTTGTGAGTGCTTTTGGTGACAAGCGAAATTTCTTCAGCCTGCTGAGGTTGAAGAGGCGCTGCTGCGCCTTCTTCACGATGCTGTCTGTGTGAGTGGACCAATTCAGTTTGTCTGTGATGTGTATGCCGAGGAACTTAAAACTTGCTACCCTCTCCACTACTGTTCCATCGATGTGGATAGGGGGTGTTCCCTCTGCTGTTTCCTGAAGTCCACAATCATCTCCTTAGTTTTGTTGACGTTGAGTGTGAGGTTATTTTCCTGACACCACACTCCGAGGGCCCTCACCTCCTCCCTGTAGGCCGTCTCGTCGTTGTTGGTAATCAAGCCTAACACTGTTGTGTCGTCCGCAATCTTGATGATTGAGTTGGAGGCGTGCGTGGCCACGCAGTCGTGGGTGAACAGGGAATACAGGAGAGGGCTCAGAACGCACCCTTGTGGGGCCCCAGTGTTGAGAATCAGCGGTGTGGAGATGTTGTTGCCTACCCTCACCACCTGGGGGCGGCCCGTCAGGAAGTCCAGTACCCAGTTGCACAGGGCAGGGTCGAGACCCAGGGTCTCGAGCTTGATGACGAGCTTGGAGGGTACTATGGTGTTGAATGCCGAGCTGTAGTCGATGAACAGCATTCTCATATAGGTATTCCTCTTGTCCAGATGGGTTAGGGCAGTGTGCAGTGTGGTTGAGATTGCATCGTCTGTGGACCTATTTGGGCGGTAAGCAAATTGGAGTTTGTCTAGGGTGTCAGGTAGGGTGGAGGTGATATGGTCCTTGACTAGTCTCTCAAAGCACTTCATGATGACGGAAGTGAGTGCTACGGGGCGGTAGTCGTTTAGCTCAGTTACCTTAGCTTTCTTGGGAACAGGAACAATGGTGGCCCTCTTGAAGCATGTGGGAACAGCAGACTGATATAGGGATTGATTGAATATGTCCGTAA
Source organism: Oncorhynchus keta (assembly GCF_023373465.1). Classification (NCBI taxonomy): domain Eukaryota; kingdom Metazoa; phylum Chordata; class Actinopteri; order Salmoniformes; family Salmonidae; genus Oncorhynchus; species Oncorhynchus keta. The sequence goes on along the minus strand of NC_068426.1, from coordinate 32,375,577 downwards.
ACACACCGGCCAGCTGGTCTGCGCATGCTCTGAGGGCGCGGCTGGAGATGCCGTCTGGGCCTGGAGCCTTGCGAGGGTTAACACGTTTAAATGTCTTACTCACCTCGGCTGCAGTGAAGGAGAGTCCGCATGTTTTCGTTGCAGGCCGTGTCAGTGGCACTGTATTGTCCTCAAAGCGGGCAAAAAAGTTATTTAGTCTGGCTGGGAGTAAGACATCCTGGTCCGTGTCTGGGCTGGATTTCTTCTTGTAGTCCGTGATTGACTGTAGACCCTGCCACATGCCTCTTGTGTCTGAGCCGTTGAATTGAGATTCTACTTTGTCTCTGTACTGACGCTTAGCTTGTTTGATAGCCTTGCGGAGGGAATAGCTGCACTGTTTGTATTCGGTCATGTTACCAGTCACCTTGCCCTGATTAAAAACAGGGGTCCGCGCTTTCAGTTTCACGCGAATGCTGCCATCAATCCACGGTTTCTGGTTAGGGAATGTTTTTAATCGTTGCTATGGGAACGACACACCGAGATTTAGTTGAGGTTTAGGGTTTAGTGAGTGTTTCGTTCTAAATACAATGCTTTTAGTTTTAGAAATATTTAGGGCTAACGTATTCTTTGCCAACCGCTCTGAAACTAACTGCAGCTCTTTGTTGAGCGTTGCAGTCATTTCAGTCGCTGTAGTTGCTGACGTTTGTCGTGTTGAGTCATCCGCATCCATAGACACTCTGGCTTTACTCAAAGTAAGTGACATGTCGTTAGTAAAAACTGAGCCTTAACAGCTCCCCTTGGGTGATTCCTGATTCTATCTAGATTATATTTGAGAGGCTTCCATTAAAGAACACCCTCTGTGTTCTGTTAGACAATTAACTCTTTATCCACATTATAGCAGGGGGTGTGAAGCCATAACACATGTGTTTTTCCAGCAGCAGACTATGATCGATAATGTCAAAAGCTACACTGAAGTCTAACAAGACAGCCCCGACAATCATTTTATGATCAATTTGTCTCAGCCAATCATCAGTCATTTGTATAAGTGCTGTGCTTGTTGAGTGTCCTTCTATTTAAGGATGCTGAAATTCTGTTGTCAATTTGTTTTTTGTGAAATAGCATTGTATCTGGTCAAACACTAGTTTTTGTTTTTCCAGAAGTTTACTAAGGGTTGGTAATAGGCTGATTGGTCGGCTATTTGAGCCAGTACAGCGGGCTTTACTATTCTTGGGTAGCGGAATGACTTTAGCTTCCCTCCAGGCCTGAGGGCACACGCTCTCTAGTAGGCTTAAATTGAAGATGTGGCACATATCGTCTGCTATTTTCCGTAGTAATTTTCCATCCAGATTGTCAGACCGCAAGTGGTTTGTCATTGTTGAGAGACAACAATACTTTTTTTCACCTCTTCCACACTGACTTTACGGAATTCAAAAGTGCTATTCTTGTCTTTCATAATTTGGTCCGATATACTTGGATGTGTAGTGTCAGTGTTTGTTGCTGGCATGTCATCCTTAAGTTTGCTTATCTTGACAATGAAAAAGTCATTAAAGTAGTTTGCAATATCAGGGGGCTTTGTGATGAACGAGCCATCTGATTCAATGAATGAAGGAGCCGAGTTGGCTTTTTTCCCAAAATGTTTTATTTAAGGTGTCCCAAAGCTTTTTTACTATCATTATTTATATAGAGTTTATCTTTGTTTCATAGTGTAGTTTATTTTTATTTAGTTTAGTCACATGATTTCTTAATTTGCAATATGTTTGCCAATCAGTTGCCCTGCCAGACTTAATTGCCATACCTCCAACCACACCATTTTAAAATTACTCATCAATCCAAGGGGATTTAACCGTTTTTAGAGTCATTTTTTATGGGTGCGTGCTTATTATAACTGGCATAAGTAGTTCCATAAATGCATCAAGTGCATCGTCTGGTTGCTCCTCATTACACACCACAGACCAGCAAATATTCTTTACATCATCAACATATGAATCACTACAAAACTTCTTGTATGACCTTTAGCCACCTTGCTTCTACACCTGCATTGCTTGCTGTTTGGGGTTTCTAGGCTGGGTTTCTGTACAGCTGATGTAAGAGGGGCTTTATAAGCACATTTGATTGATTGATTGACCTCTTATACACATTATTAGGCCCAGCCTTTGGAACTTTGGTTCTCCTAGATATGGCTATTGTATTGTGATCACTACATCCTATGGATTTGGATACTGCTTTAAAGCAAATATCTGCAGCTTGAGTAAAGATGTGATCAATACATGTTGATGATTTAATTCCTGTGCTGTTTGCAACTACCTTGGTAGGTTGACTGACAACCTGATCCAGGGTGCAGGCACTGGTTACAGTCTGAAGTTTTTTTCCTGAGTGGGCAGCTTGATGATAGCCAGTCAATATTTAAGTCACTCATAAAAATATATTTCTGTGGTGATATCACATACATTATCAAGCATTTCACACATATTATCCAGATACTGACTGTTAGCACTCGGTGGTCTAAAGCAGCTTCCCACCAGAATGGGCTTTAGGTGAGGCAGATGAACTTGTAGCCATGTTACGTCAACAGTATTTAACATTAGATCGTCTCTAAGCTTTGCAGGAATGTGGTTCTGAATATAGACGGCAACACCGCCTCCGTTGGCACTTCCGTCTTTTCCGTAGATGTTATAACCATGTATTGCTACCACTGTATCATCAAAGTTTTTATACGAAGTGAGTTTCAGAGATATATGAATGTCATCTGTTACAAGAAAGTTATTGACTTTATGGTCCCTGTTACATGTTAATATGGGCTATTTTTTAGCAGTTTTCTGGGTTATTCAATGTTTGACCAAATATTTGTTTGATACCTGAAGGGGTCCTAAAATTCCAAATGAAGTAGCTAAATCATACTTGGTTTGACCATCTTAAAACAATTCCATATGTTATCCCCAGCTTAGACTCTTAATGATTTGAATCGTGAACATAACTATTCACATAATTGCAACATATGTGAAGTGAAGTTTGATTAGGTTTATATTGAATTGTAGAACTAGTTATTTTTTACTTACGTTTGGGTTTGGAGAGTGTTTATTATTCAAACTATGATTCTCCATCATAACGAGCATATTTAACAGTTACAACTCCGTGGCTAATTATCCCAGCAAACAGAGAGAAAAACTAGATGAGTGGTCAAAAGTTCATAAAATCCATTTCTATGGAAACCAGATGTATTATATATGTGAAGAGCTGTAGCTGCATGCATAAAGCCCATAGTTGTTTTCCCTGAGGCTCTATAAGACATATGGATTTAACAGTCTGTTTTTAGGGCATAATACATATGGTAATCTCTCACTTGGGGTGAATTAGTTAACTTCTTGAAGGTCTTTCTGTCTGAATCCAGCTCTTATTTTTCCCAAAGCAATTACAGTGAATTTAGACCAGTTATTTCTGCACTCTCTCTCTCTCCGGTGGAGGACTGGGTTTCAGTATTGGCTGTTTCCTCTTATTGTTCTCTCGTTCTGCTGTGCCTGTGTGGAGAGCAATGTGTATGGTGCAGACAGCTGGCTAGAGACAGAGACACAGCGCACTCTGCTGGTGGTAAGGGGAACTCTACTCACTGTGGCCTGGATCTGTCAGAGGAGAAAATCAATACAGCATCCATCCTCCTCTCTGTGTGTGTGTGTGTGTGTGTGTGTGTGTGTGTGTGTGTGTGTGTGTGTGTGTGTGTGTGTGTGTGTGTGTGTGTGTGTGTGTGTGTGTGTGTGTGTGTGTGTGTGTGTGTGTGTGTGTGTGTGTGTGTGTGTGTGTGTGTGTGTGTGTGTGTGTGTGCACACGTTCAGGTTTGCACTAGCTTGTGCCTGTGAAAAAGAGAGAGAATGAAAGTGGAATGAGTGAGTGAGGTGAGAGAGGGAGGTGGATGGGTAGCTGGGTACCTTCAAGTGTATTGAATAGTTGCTGCATTCCCACTCACAAGTACCACCAGTCACATGTCTCAGAGTCATTCATCTGTGTCTGCTACTAAAATTCAGTATGATGGTCCTGTGTGCTCTTCAGTGAGTTGTAACGTTCTATGTCTCTCCTTCTCTCTCTACCCCACGCAGGTGTGTGTGAGTGTGCAGATTTCACCACAGGACCAACCTGCGAGCGCTGCCTGGATGGTTACTATGGCAACACGTTGATTGGCACGACCAACGACTGTCAAACTTGCCCCTGCCCGGACCGCACCAGCTGTGCTCAAATTATGGAGATTGGGGACGTGGTCTGTACCAACTGCCCTTCAGGACAGAGGGGTGAGATGAATTACTGTTACTGTTAGATTACTGTTAGATGTCTGGTAATGGAAACAAACCATGCCATTCCCCCAACCTGGGTTGGATCCCAAATGTCACCTTATCAAGGGCGGGGGGGGGCATCGTATCCGACCCGACCTGACCAATCTGGCCCGCGAGACTTAATTTTTTAAAATAATAATAATAATTTATGGTATCCAATTGGTAGTTACAGTCCTGTCCCATCGCTGCAACTCCCATACGGACTCGGGACAGGAGATGGTCGATAGCCATGCGTCCTCCGAAAGACGACTCAGCCAAGCAACACTGCTTCTTGACACAATGCCCGCTTAACCCGGAAGCCACCACAGGAGTCGCTAGAGCACGATGGGACAAGGAAATCTCGGCTTGCCAAACGACGCTGGGCCAATTGTGCACCTTGTCATGGGTTCTCCCAGTCACGGGCCAGCTGTGACACAGCCAGGATCAAACCCAGGTCTATAGTGACGCCTCAAGCACTGACGCAGCGGTCTAAGGCACTGCATCACACTCTGCATCACACCCCCGCAAATTGATTTTATTAACAAATAATTGGTCCGACCAAAAAATGCGCCCCTCCGTTGTATTTCAAAACCCTCGAGCATAAATGTTTGCCCACCCCTTCCCTATATAGTAGGGAATAGGGTGCCATTTGGGACACAACCTTGAAGTTCATTGTTTGCTAAGTGGAGCGGATTTCCACAAATTGGATTTATAAAAACCTTGCTGGTGATAGCTAACTGTCCTCGCTGTCTTGATAAAATTGAACTTGATCCGAGCATGTGTAGAGCACAGTGTGTGAATTAAAACATATTCCCTTGTCGGGTTGGGATCGTTTATTCATTACAAGAATTTCATAGAACTGAATTTGGAGTTTGTCTGAAATATATTAATTAAAGGTTCAAATTAAAATGGCCACCAAAACCCCACACACAAACACAAACATCGTCTCTGCTCAGGAACCAGGTGTGAGTTGTGTGAGGACGGTTTCCACGGCGACCCCCTGGGCCTTTCTGGGCTGGTTCGGCAGTGCGAGCGGTGCGACTGTAACGGTAACGTGGATCCCAACGCGCTGGGCGTGTGTGATCACATGACGGGCCGCTGCTTCAAGTGTCTGGGACACACCGAGGGAGACCACTGTCAACGTTGTCGACGCGGTTACTTTGGAGACGCCATGGACCGGACGATGGCCGGGAAGTGCAAACGTGAGTGTGTGAACTTGGGAAGGGCGTATATAGGTTTGGGTTACTGTGACATAGGTTTTTTAATTAAGGAGAAATACAAAATTAAAAATGTAAAATGTATTGACAATTAATGTATTTCAACGTGTTATATCATTTGTTCGTGTGCATCAATGTGTGTTTGTGTGTCTGTGTATATGTTTTTTCTCATACTGTACTATTGACTTGACTTCAGCAAGTCTCAGTAAAAATAATTCTTCGTAAAAGTTAGAGCATGAGAGTTGTGGTTAAAAGTGCCATTAGGAACTCCACAGTTGTTGTAAAGTGAGAGAACATTTTCTTTACAGGCTCTCTCTCTCTCTTTGGGTGAATAGAAGTCATAGACCTGCAAGGAAATAGTGTCAGTTGAACGTAGCTCAGAGAAAGAAGCGGAGAGCAGTCTGACATTCCAACTACAGTACTTTGTCTCCATTATAATGTATGAATAGAAGGAGAAAAGTTTCAACTTTAAATACACTTTTTTTCTCCTGATATACATGAAGGGCCTTGGAGGATTTGAATACTGCAGATGTATGAGAGCGAAAACGATATAAAGAGAAAGCTAAAGAGTGCAAGAAACGACAGAGAAAAATAGAGCCACAGAGATGGAGAGAGATAGAGGCAGTGATAGGAATAGAGACACAAAGAGCGAGAAAGAGAGAGAGAGAGAGAGAGAGAGAGAGAGAGAGAGAGAGAGAGGGATGTACGTAATGTCTTTGTCCCCCAGAAGTACCTGAGCTGTTCCATCTATAACCCCAGGGCTGAGCAGAGTTTGCTTCATAAATGACACCCTATTTGCTACATAGTGCACTACAAAAGTAGTGCACTATAGAGGGAATAAGGTGCCATTTGGAATGCACACAAATATGACAAAGTGGTGAGGGAGAGGCCCCTGAGTCTCACTCTGCTGTCTCCCTCACTGAGTTACACACACACACACACACAGGGAAACACTGAGTTACACACACACACACACACACACACACACACACACACACACACACACACACACACACACACACACACACACACACACACACACACACACTCAGGCTCAGGGAAATATGGCTGCCCCACAGACACCTCACAGATAAACGGCCTGCTCTGCCTCTGCATTGTTCCAGCTCACATACAGCCAGGCACACAGGCCAGACAAGACACACCCTACAAAGAGAAGGATTGTTGTACTTTATTCCTGTCTAGACTATGAACCTCAGAGGATTCTCTCTCCAGATGAAATCCTGCAACTAGTGAGGTCTGGCCGCCCGACAACCCTGCGCGCTCAACCCCATCCCCTCCTCCCGTCTCCCATTCATCACTTCCATCAACTCATCCCTGACCACTGGCTGCATCCCCTGCCTGAATCGCTCCCCTGAATCGCTGAATCGCTCTCCTCGACTCCTTTGTCATCAAAAACTACAGACCAGTATCCCTTATTTTCTTTCCAAAACACTTGAGGGTGCTGTCTCTGACCAACTCTCTCGCTATCACTCTCAGAAGGACCTTCTTGACCCTAACCTATCAGGCTTCAAGACAGGGCACTCAACCGAGACTGCTCTTTTGTGTGTCACGGAGACTCACCCCACTGTCAAAGCTAACATTCTCTCCTCTGTTCTCATCCTAGATCTATCTGCTGCCTTTGACACTGTGAACTGTCAGATCCTCCTCTCCACCCTCTCAGGGCTGGGCGTCTAAGGCTCTGCACACTTTTGGATTGCATCCGTCACCTGGTAGGCCACTCCTACCAGGTGACGTGGAGAGGATTTGTCTCTACATCACATACTCTCACTACTGGTGTCCCCCAGGGCTTGGTTCTAGTCCCTCTCCTCTTCTATCTATATACCAAGTCACTCGGCTCCGTCATATGTTCTCTCTTATCATTGCTATGCACATGACACTCAACTACTTTTATCCTTCCCCCTTCTGACGCCCAGGTGGCGACACGCATCTCTGCGTTCCTGGCAGATATCTTAGCTTGTATGTCGGCCCACCACCTCAAGCTCAACCTCGACAAGACGGAGCTGCTCTTCCTTCCGGGGAAGGCCTGACCGTTCAAGACCTCTCCATCACTGTTGACAACTCAACGGTGTCCCCTTCCCAGTGTACAAAGAAACTTGGCATGACCCTGGACAAAACCCTGTCGTTCTCTGCAAACATAAAAGCAGTGACTCGCTTCTGCAGGTTCATGCTCTATAAACATTTGTAGAGTACAACCCTAACTTACACAAGGAGTGGCTCAGGTCCTTATCCAGTCACTGTCACTCGTTGTTGGCTGGGCTCCCCTGCAACTTATCCAGAACGTTGCAGCCCGCCTTGTGTTAAACCTTCCCAAGTTCTCCCATGTCACCCCGCTCCTCTGCACACTCCACTGGCTTCCAGTCGAAGCTCCTAACCACTAAAAGACCATGGTACTTGCGTACGGAGCAGCAAGTTGAACTGCCCCTCCATACCTTCAAGCTATGCTTAAACCTTACACCCCAACCCGAGAACTCAGTTCTGCCACCTCTGACAAAAATGAAAAATGTAAATGTAGAATAGAGTGACGGGATAGATTAGAAGATAAAGTGAATGGATTGAAGATCGAGTGAATGGATAGAGGGTGGGAAATAATTGATCACAGCAGTGTCTGCAACATTGATATAGGGATAAGCTTCAGTGTTTTGTCAGGCTTGTCACAGACATTTTTTATACTGTGTTTAATTAGTGTAATTATTCTGTGATGGATATGATTCATGTCACTTTTTCGAGACTGTGTTTGAATTGTGTTCTGTTTTGATCATGTACTGTATGTGTGTGTGTTTAGGCCACCGTACTTTTTGATACTGTATTTGATGTTGACATGTGGTTGTGTCTTCACCCAGCCTGCGACTGCAGTCCTGCAGGGACTTCTGGGTTGTTGGAGGACTGTGACCCCCAGACCGGAAGTTGTCAGTGCCTTAGTCATGTGACCGGGGGAGACTGTGGCCAGTGCTCAGTCGGCTTCTTCAACCTGCAGCCTGGAGTAGGCTGTGAGAGGTACAGGGATTTCTCCAGGGATTCCACACTAATCTGTATGGATTAGAATAGTCCTTTCATTTACATGTTTCTGACTCTATACTTTATACTGTAGTTCTGTTTTGTCTCGTTAATAATTATTACTGTACGTGAATCACTTTTTACATCGACTGTTTCTAAGGTGCAACTGTAACCCCATTGGCTCGTCTTCCGCGGGGTGCCACCCAATCACAGGGCAGTGTGTGTGTCAGCCGGGACTGGAGGGGCGGCTGTGCAGCACCTGTCGTATGGGCTTCTTTGGTTTCTCCTCACGAGGCTGCAGAGGTAGCTACAGTAGCCTATACTGTGATTGGGTCTAGAAGTCCCTGTGTGTCAAATACTAAGACAGGCCAAAATATATGCTAAATCAAGTCATTCTGATAACAATAAGTTAAAAAAAATAAAAATAAAAAAAAAGCAAAACGCTAGCATGTAATTTCAAATACTTCCATTGTTTCACCCCTCTCTGACATTCATGTCCCCTGCCCCCTGTCCACCCCTGCCTCCCTCTGTCCCTCTCAGCCTGTAACTGCGACCCTATGGGTTCCCGCTCCATGCAGTGCCACACCAACGGCACCTGTCCCTGCCGCCAGGGCTTTGTAGGGTACAAGTGTGACCAGTGTGAGCTCAACTACTTCCACAACAGAGCCACGCACCAGTGTGAAGAGTGCCCCGTCTGCTACGGGCTAGTCAAGGAGGAGGTAAGAGTGTGCGCGTGCCTTCGTAAGGCTGTCAGTCTCTCCATCTTCTTCTCTGTGTCAGTTTGCCTCCTTTTTTGCCAGAATCCCTATACGTCTGTTTCCCAGTCTGCTTCTCAGCCTGTCTGTGGGGTAAATCTCCATAGGTAATCGGTGCTGTTATTAACCCATCACCACTGCATAATGCCATTTGCTCCAAAACAAAAGTCAGCTAATTCAAAGTCCTACCCAATAATGTCTTTGTAGTCTAACAATCGTGGCCATCTGGCCTCCTTATTTAAACAACTAAGGTAAGTTAACAGTCAGACTGAAGTCAATGTGAAGATACAGAAACAGCTACAGAAATAGACCATGTGCGTCCCAAATTGAACCCTAATCCCTATATAGTGCACTACATTTGGCCAGAAAAGTAGTGAACTGCACTATATAGGGAACCTTATGTTCTAAACGCTACACAGTGGCTTTTCTCTGCAGGCAAAGCCAATAGCAGAGTTTGGTACTTAATAATAATAATAATATATGCCATTTAGCAGACGCTTTTATCCAAAGCGACTTACAGTCATGTGTACTTTCCGTACATATGCTTTTTCTTGCTGAAGTGGTTTGTGTTTTTTTTTCTCTAGCAAACAATTTGTGTACCTGGGAAAGACTGCTGTGATTTCCACAGCGTTAGCAATTCAGAGGAAACCGGGGTCCGGTCTGCTCAGAGCCCATAAAATTACTTTGCTCTACCTATACCAGTCTCTTTCTCTCATCTCTTTCTCTCTACCATGCAGTCTCTTTTTCTCACATCTCTTCATCTCTCCCTCTCGTATCTCACCTCTGGCTCTTTACTACACACCTTCCTCCCTTCTAAAGACAGGAGAGAAAAAAAGGAGGGGGGGTGGATAGAATGTAACCATAGAGGGAGCACTACAGTATAGAAAAAGGGGGAGAAATCCTTTTGTTACAGTATGTTCCTTTTGTTCACGTACGTTTCAAAAACAACAACTGCAAGATACCATATTGTGTTGTGTGTGGAGTTATTGTTGCTCTTACCGTAATATAATAACAGATTTGACCTCTGGGTGGGCTGAAGTGTCCAAATTACACGTTTTTAAAGTGAATGTGGGTGAGTGTCCACCAAGGAGAGTGAAAGAGAAGTGGTATTATAAATGCCCTCTCCACCTACAGATGTACTATCTTCATTTGACCAATTTCTCACAGCAGACAAATAATCCTGCAGCAACAGGACATGTGAATTATTATGTGGATTATAATTATAAAAGTACATGTTTATAGGGATTGATGCATTTTTGGGAAGGGCAAATCCACTCCATTTTTTATGTGAAAATTACAATCTTTTGAAGCCTTTTTAAACCTTGAATTCACCACAAATGGCATTTTCTGCTGCACAGGACAATTCTCTGCAAACAACAGAGTGATCAAATTAAGATAGGACATCTGTACCTCCTCACCTGCTCGTGTTTAGCAGCGACACACACTCACACACACACACAGGTTGAGCCTGCTAATTGCCTACTCCAAAAACGTATGTCTCCCCAGCCAGTAATATGCCTTAATCATCGAGGCCTGGAAGCTCATGCAAAAGCAAGGTCCACTTAAGAATTGACAACCAATGTATGAAACTGTGCTTATTAGGGTTGAGCTTGCCCTGCTCCCACTGCACAGAGAGTATTGCTTTTAAAATGTACAATCGGTTTCACGTTAAGATAGACAATCGACTCTTAACGTAGATGTTTATCTCCGTGTTTTGAATGAGATTGAATACACTGTAAATATGGCTGGGTGTGATTTGTTTTTGGCCACTGTGGGATCATGTTGTCATCTGCTTTCATTGACAATCTCGTGTTGAGAAAAGTCCATCGCAGCCATTTTGTTTTCTTTCAATATCTAATCACTTCTGGGTAACAATTAAGTTGCGTTCTCAATTAAAATGTCAAAATATGAAAAACAAATATCTTCTTAGCAAAGAGCATTTTCTCAAGCAAGAACTTTGCTCGGACAGTCTGGGTGTGGTCTTAGTGGGGAGGGGACAATTGAAAACTAGCTGTTGTTGGCAGAGAGGTGTGGAACTCTTTCCTGTTGGTCTATTACTAATTTACAAGCTGAAATTCCAGGTGTTTTTTTCAAACAGCTCTAACACTAAAAGGGCAGTATCATCATTTTCAACATTTTACCGTATTATTACAACATCAGTGTGGAAATATATATAAAACACAGGAAATCAAGTTTTTGACTGCACTGGGCCTTTAAAAGGGGGAAGTGCGTACACCTATACAAAACCTTTCCAGATCCTGGATCTGAGAGGAAACCTTATCTTTGTTAGGAACCAGTTTGGGATCGAAAAGTTGTTCTTTTTTCATTACACACTTTGGGAGCAGCATACCAGAGTGCAGATTTGTATTTGTATTCTCATCATTGACAATCTCCCCACACCAAACCTCCATTGTTTGGTGTTCTGGTGTTTTCCCATACAGGCAGGGAAGCTGAAGGCACGGCTGCAGGATTTGGAGAAGCTCCTGGCACGCTTCGACTGCCGGAATGGCTCGGGACGCCAGTATCACGTGCGCGAGTATCACGTGCGCCAGCATCACGAGCGTGGCCATCAGGGGGAGGACAGCCTGCCCAATGCGCTGGAGGACTTCCTGGCTATCCAAGGTAAACAATCAGCACCCCACCCACTCACTCATTCCACTCGATCAATCAGAAAACTCTGTGACAGTTTGTTATTCTCAACCAACCAGTCAGGAAATCGGAAATCCCACTGCCCAATGCAGTTGACCACTGTACTCTCATTTGGCCATTATACCTGACGTATAGCCCATCTCACACTGTAGATTGCAATACCATCACGCCGTCCCATTCCGTGGATCAAGTAGACCTAGAGCAGATGACGCCAAACCGCACCCAGAATGACTGCCCATATGCCTCGCTGACTGTTCTGGTTAAATATATAACCCAACATAATGGGATAGAACGAGACTGAATCAGCAGTCAACCAGCCTAACAATCATCTCTCCACAATTAATGGAATTTCTCATTATTTTATGAGCAGGGGGGGAGTACCATAAAAGGCTTACAGGTTCATTGATATGGACAGAATGGAGGCTAAGTCCCAACAATACAGAACAAGGCAGGCAGGGCTGTGTATGGGCAACTTAATCCCTATTTGTATGACAGAGATGCAGCAAGCACATCTTTTAATCCCTGTACCTCATTATGATTAAAGCTATAATCAGGATTATGGCAGTCCGACCGCTGCCCACCCTACTTTGGTACGCCACTAGTCTTCGTTGGTGGGACATTCTGCTCTGTGCGGTCCAATAACGCTAGGCTAGGAGGGGGGAGTGTGTGGAGCACCGAGACAGAACAGTATACACACAGACAAACACACACACACAGACACAGTTTATCATCTCACAGAGCGAACAAAGCGGTAATGACCCTCCTCTCACAAATAGACTCAGAATGTCACATTAGCTAGGCGCACGGCAGTTAACATTATGAGACGACAATAAAACCAGAACAACAACCAAAGGCATCTGGACTCACTATGCAGTGAGTTCAGTCTAAGAATTTACAATATGCAGGCCATGATAAAATGCAACGGTTCCACTACAAATCACACTACAACGGGGTTGGCAGGCCTTGTGTCCCAAATAACAATACTATTGAAATGGAATCCAAAGGATCTGTTTACTGATCCATGCTGTGTATTTTGAAGTTTGCTCACATCTTATTTCTTTGATTCCCCGCAGAGGCAAAAGAAGCCTTTGTCAAACAGTTTGCTCTCCTGGAGATGTCTACACACACTCTCTCAGCTCAGCTGCACACTGTTGCCACCGCTATGAACTGTAGCGCCAGCGTGGAGGAAGAGCAGGAGGAAGGGTGGAGAACATTGTGCAGGACCCTTGCTGACTCTGTGTCCGTGGTTAGAAGTGCACAGACACAGCTGACGCAGGCAACTCTGGACCTGGACAACATGGTCAGTGGGACATTTACTCTCACACCGTCTCTCACACCGTTTACTCTCACACTGTCCCAAATGGCACCCCATTCCCTGCATAGTGCACTACTTTCGACCAAAGACATGGGCCCTGGTCAACAACAAAAAAAGAAGTGCACTATGTAGGGAACAGGGAGCCATTTGGAACACAACACACTGTCTCTGACTCGTCAATGACTGCTGCTGAGTCTGTCATTTGAAGTATTCATAAATGAATGCCGAACAAAACTATAAACGTGTTGGTCCCATGTTTCAGGAGCTGAAATAAAAGATCCCAGAAATGTTCAATACGCTCTCAAATTGTGTGCTCAATTTTCTTAATATCACTGTTTCAGAGCATTTCTCCTTTGCCAAGATAATCCATCCACCTGACAGGTGTGGCATATCAAGAAGCTAATTAAACAGCATGATCATTCCAAAGGTGCACCTTGTGCTGGGGACAATAAAAGGCCACTCTAAAATGTGTAGGTTTGTCACACAACACAATGCCACACATGTCTCAAGTTTTCAGGGAGTGTGCAATCGGCATGCTGACTGCAGGAATGTCCAGAGCTGATGCCAGAGAATTGAATGTTAATTTCTCTACCATAAGCCGCTGCAGTCATTTTAGAGAATTTGACAGTCCAACCATCCTCACAACTGCAGACCACGTGTATACACACCAGCTCAGGACCACCACATCCAGCTTCACCTGCGGAATCATCTGAGACTAGCCACCCATACAGCTGATGAAACTGTGGGTTTGCACAACAGAAGAATTTCTGCACAAACTGTCAGAAACAGTCTTAGGGAAGCACATCTGCGTGCTCGGGCGTCCTCACCAGGGTCTTGACCTGACGGCAACTGAGCATGTTTGGGACGCTCTAGATCGACATGTACGGCAGCGTGTTCCAGTTTCCGCCAACATCCAGCAACTTCACACAGCCATTGAAGAGGAGTAGGACAACAGGCTTACAGACCACACTCAACAGCCTGATCAACTCTATGAGAAGGAGATGTGACGCGCTGCATGTGGCAAATGGTGGTCACACCAGATACTGGCTGGGTTTCTGATCCACGCCCCTACCTTACTACAGACGCATACAATATCTGTATTCCCAGTCATGTGAAATCCATAGATTAGGGCCTAAAGAATCTATTTCAATTGACTGATTTACTGATATGAACAGTAACTCTGTAAAATGTTATAAATTGTTGCATGTTGCGTTTATATATTTATTCGGTTGACATTGCAGTAGCATACATGAACATATAGTGATCACGCTTAGCAAGGTCTGCAGTTATTTATCCATTTAAAGTATTTTGGCATTTTTTTCATTTGAAAAAAAACTGAGTTACTAGTGGCTATTCAGTAGAGGTCCAAATGCATTGATCAATAGGGATCCCTAAAGCACAGTATTCCTCAATGTGAAGCTCCATATCTCTAAAAATCGAGTGAGTGAGCACACCGTTTCTCTGACTAACTCTCGGCTGAAATGAATGATCTGTTATGCTACAGCTCAAGCTTTCCCCCGTATCTTCACGCTCAATAGCGTCAGCTTGGAATTCTATTATGAAAATGGCTGCCATGTTATGCGGTTCTGGGGAAATGAGAGAGCTTGTTTTGGCAGAGCTTTGTGTGTGTGTGTGTGTGTGTGTGTGTGTGTGTGTGTGTGTGTGTGTGTGTGTGTGTGTGTGTGTGTGTGTGTGTGTGTGTGTGTGTGTGTGTGTGTGTGTGTGTGTGTGTGTGTGTGTGTGTGTGTGTGTGTGTGTGTGTGTGTGTGTGTGTGTGTGTGTGTGTTCGTTCGTGCATTTAACTTACCTCCCCAGTCGTTTGGGCAAGCCTGGAGCCAGAGCAATGCCATTCCACATTAACAAGCAGAACGACTCCAAAATAGGAAGAGTAGTGTGTGTGTCATGTATTGCGATTCAATTATTCGAATGTTCCCAAAATAAGTGTCACAAGGTAAAATAGTCAACATTTATCTACTGGTGCCACAACAGAAAAACTTTGCCACTGTATACATTAGTGAGTGAATGTGTGTAATTGCAGCCTTCAGTATGTCTTCCTGAAATGCCTATTGAACAGTGAGTTCTGAGTCAGCCTACTTTGAGTTGAACATTGTTCATCGAAGGTCAGCAGACAACTGTGCATGGTCACAATTCAGGTTTAAAATAGCAACTGATGTCAGCCTATACAGATCATACTGTATAAACGTTGTCCTCCAGTTTTCTTTTGTCTATGAGACTGCACCGTTTCAGTTCTTCCCACTCTGCTCTGCTTTCCCAAAGGTCATCCCTTTCAAGATGACACCTGTGCCCAACCGCTGGAACTCTGCGGTAAACGAATCAGAGATACTTATGAAAAGGTAAGTCACTGGAGGTCAATAGACTAAGTGGCCAATTACGACACACAAAGGTCATCTTCTTCTAATAGAGGCACTGCCTCTTCCGTCTGTCAGTCACACAATGGCTGGCCTGCCACCGACACCCTCTGTCAATGACAACAGTACAAAGCCTCTGAATATACTGAATGAATGCCCATTCGGTCTATTGAGAGGAAGTAGAGAGATCGACGAGATAACTGGAATCCATTTGACTTGTGCTCAGCAGACCTGTTGGTTTTCTGTCAAATACTTTGAGCCGTTTCATCAAACTTGCCTGGAGTTCCATATGGGCGCTGTCAGTGTTTGCATATTCGGGTCTATTCCATTGGTTCCATTGCAGCACAAGATTAGCTAAGCTGAAGTAATTGATATAATAAATACTATTTGAACTCAGGTGTGGTAGTCAGACCCATATATATATATACAGTACCAGTCAAAGGTTTGGACACCTACTCGTTCAAGGGTTTTTCTTCATTTTTTTTTTACAATTTTCTACATTGTAGAATATTACTGAAGACATCAAAACTATGAAATAACACATATGGAATCATGTTTCAACCCAAAAAGTGTTTTAAAAAAGTGTTATGGTCAAACAGTTCTATTTTTGCTTCATCGGACCAGAGGACATTTCTCGAAAAAGTCCCCATGTGCAGTTGCAAACCGTAGTCTGGCTTTTTTTTTATGGCGGTTTTGGAGCAGTGGCTTCTTCCTTGCTGAGCAGCCTTTCAGGTTATGTCGACATAGGACTCGTTTTGCTGTGGATATAGATACTTTTGTACCTGTTTCCTCCAGCATCTTCACAAGGTCCTTTGCTGTTGTTCTGGGATTGATTAGCACTTTTCGGACCAAAGTACATTCAGGCGTTTGGAAATTGCTCCCAAGGATGAACCAGAGTTGTGGAGGTCCACAATTTGTTTTCTGAGGTCTTGGCTGATTTCTTTTGATTTTCCCATCATGTCAAGCAAAGAGGCACACAATTAGCCTATCAGAAGCTTTTAAAACCATGATATAATTTTCTGGAATTTTCCAAGCTGTTTGAAGGCACAGTCAACTTAGTGTATATACACTTCTGACCCACTGGAATTGTGATACAGTGAAATAATTTGTCTCTAAACAATTGTTGGAAAAATTACTTGTGTCATGTACAAAGTAGATGTCCTAATCGACTTGCCAAAACTATAGTTTGTTAACAAGAAATTTCTGGAGTGGTTGAAAAACAAGTTCTAATGACTCAAACCAAAGTGTATGTAAACTTCCGATTTCAACTGTAGATATTCCATAAAAAATCAGTCGTTTCCAGCTACCATAGTAATATACAACATTAACCATGTCTACACTGTATTTCTGATCAATTTGATGTGTGTTTTCTTTCTAAAACAAGGACATTTCTAAGTGACCCCAAACTATTGAACGGTAGTGTATATATATCTTATACGATTCCCTGTCTCCTTCTTTCTCCATCTTTCAGTCACACAGAGATGGCTGGTCATATAGAGTCTATAGCGACCAAAGCTTTCATGGCCTCCAACCAGACCTACTCTCTCCTGATGGACCTACTGGAGGACAACTCTATTGAGGAATACATCAGCAACCTCACGGAGCAGTGAGTAACTAGGCATCACACACGGGCTGGGAATTGCCAGCGACTTCCCACTTTCATCACAATACTTAGGTGCCGATATATGTATTGCGATTCTCACCATTCTATATGCATTGTTACGAAACCAATAACCAGCCTACTGATTTTGCTGCACTCGTTATGTCTAGGGGTCTTGGGACTAGTTAACTGGTATGTAAACCTGATTTTAAGATGTGCATCTATGTGAGGAATCAGCATATGCGCCTAGGTGTTGAATGTACATGTGCCTAGGGAGGCAACAACCTTACCTTGGTCCAAGGCCAGTTCTACCTTTCTTGACCTCTTGGTCGGCCAGTCCAAGTGGATCGTTATGTGTTCAGATGGTGATGAAAATAAATGTACACAAAAGGAAAATACAAACAGGTGTCATGGAAATGACCACTAAGGACCCCAATGTCAAGCTTAAATTAATGTAAGTTTATTCACGCCAGTGGATAGATTACAGACCAACAGCACCTCATGTGGAGTTTAGTCAGAAGCTCTGATGAGGTTTTTCCCCCATCAGTATATTTATACCATCGCTTCAGGTTACACAAAGATAGCCAAGTGCATCCTTTCTCAGCAAAGCGTTTTGCTCCCAGTGACCGGCTGCAGAGGAGGAGATCACCTGGCAACCACAGTCTGGGCGTTCAGCCAATATTTCCACTCCCGCTGACCTTGTGAGAACAAACCTCAGACACCGTGTCTGTCTACAACAGGCACATTTCTAAGTATGCAAACAGGTCAAACATATGATAAGTGTGAGAAACTGAAAAATCAGAAAGAGACATAGTACTATTCTACTACACTACCACTCCTTTTATCACTTCTTCATGATAGTTAACAATATTTTACACATGTCTCTCAAAAGGGAGGTATCTATACTAAAATTAGAAACTCAAACGAAAAGAGAACACCCAGGAAACCAGTGTGCCTCAAACCTTATCCCATTACCCTTACTGGTAAATACTTTAACAAGGCACAGTGCCACTCATTCCTGTGGGTTCTCCTCAGGGTAGAACGGCATCTCATGAAAAAACAGCTGATCATCACTGTCATTGCGTGGGGGGGGGCATTAAACATCAAAACTGCAGTCAGACGAGAAGCTAAAGATGAACAGATTACTCAGCACAGGGGTCTGAACTTGCAACCTTCCGGTTACTAGTCCAATGCTCTAACCACTAGGCTACCCTGCCGCCCCAGAAGTGGTTTAGTTAGCTGTAGCGGTGCCCCACAACAAAATGTCATAAACCTGCCTCTTTTTTTGCAGCTCTTTAAGGCACACTGGTTGAGAAAGTAAGACATTTAGTCACAGGGGAATCATGTCCAATCAATTGAATTTACCAGAGGTGGACTCCAAATCAAGTTGTAGAAACATCTCAAGGATGATCAATGGAGACAGAATGCACCTGAGCTCAATTTCAAATCTCAAAGCAAACCTTTTGAATACTTATGTAAATAAGATATTTCTGTTTATATTTTTTTTATAAATTTGCCAAAATGTAAAAAAATCTGTTTTCGCTTTGTCATTATGGGGTACTGTGTGTACATTGAAGAGGGGGGGAAATGATTTAATTCAATTAGAATAAGGCTGTAACGTAACAAAATGTGGAAATAGTGAAAGGGTCTGAATACTTTCCGTATGTACTGTATGTATATTTTTTACTGCTCTAGGGATACAGCTATTGTTTGGATAACCCTATTTACTATTATTTATTGAGTGTATTATTTTATTAAATTACGCTCAATGTAATGTGCACTGCAGAGAACACCGGAAAAATAATTACCACTGAGTTAAATTATTGTCTTTTTTGTTTATGTGTCAACTAATCCTATAAGGGATGGGATGCCAACTGGAGATTTGACAAGAAAACAAAGTATCAGTCATTCATTCTCAGACACACCTACACATTACACGCGCAGATACACAGTCTTTATCTCTTTCCCGCTCTCTCTCTTTCTCTCTCGCTTTCTTGCCAGCACCATCCCTCCAACACTGTCTCTCTTTAAAGGCTCCACATAAAGGTGCGAAAAAGCGTGTTAGCCTGCACAGAGCAAGGATAAAAACAGCCGTGCCCTAAGAGATGTTCCTTGCCCCTTGAAGCAATATCTGAACACAGTACCTAATTTCCACAATTTTGTTGCTCCTCTGTCACTCTATATATTTTTCCCAAACAGGGCCCAGAAGTGGTTTAGTTAGCTGTAGCGGTGCCCCACAACAAAATGTCATAAACCTGCCTCTTTTTTTGCAGCTCTTTAAGGCAAACTGGTTGAGAAAGTAAGACATTTAGTCACAGGGGAACAGCTCTTATTCCTTCCTCTTTAAGCCTATTGCTTTCAGGGGCTGCTTTCATGGAGTAGCAGCATGGAAGGAGCAGCATCGCTTAGCATGAGATTGCACTGAGGATTATCCCAAACGCTCAACGAAAAAATGCAAATCCCTCTGGTGGCCACGCCTCGATGGGAGTTGGTGGGAGGCAAGAAACTTGAAATTGATTTCCTTCATACCAGCACTAGACTGCTTGGTTCTGGGGAATTCTGTCATTCTTTCAGAGCAATTTGGTGGGTGGGTGGGTAGAAAGCAGGAAGTGTGTGTGTGTGTGCACACATGTGTCCATTGATAAATATGAGGGACACTCAAGAATCAAAACACTGAACGATCTATCTCTCTCTCGCTCTCTATTTTTCTTTCTCTCTTTCTCTCTCCCCCTCCGCCCTCTCTCCCTTTCTATCTCTCTCTCTTTCTATCTCTCTCCCTTCCTATCTCTCTCTCTCTATCTCTCTTTCAGAATGGCAGACATGCAGCAGATGAAGGAGAATTTGACGGCCCAGGTGAATGAGACTCTAGCCATTCAGCTGTCACTGGAGGAGGAGTCTGCTGAGATCATGGTTGCCTTTGTTAACCTCACATCCTCCATATTGGAGCTGTCCAAAAAGATGCCCAACCCCACATCAGGAACCAACCAATCAGACCCCAGCCTAAAATTGGGTGCCAACCAAACAGAGGTCAGTGGCTACGAGGGTCAGGGGTAACAAATTCATTGTACTCTCAAGTTGACTGACCGAAGGAATGGGTGGATTGGATGGAATGATGGATGAATGGATCACTGCTGTGCGTCCCTTCCCTCAGGGTGTTGAGCTGAGCAACAGGACATCTGAGCTGGCGTTCCATGTCCAGTCTAAAGGAGAACTGGCCAGTAAGATCAGAGAGGAGATGGAGCCTCGAATACAGACCGCCCACAACAACCTTGCTGCCGTACAGGACATGCACAAGGTAAAGGGGGCTTTATCTTCACACTACAGTAGATAATGATGTCAGAATTGCCTTTATTTATTTATTTACATGCAACCGAAATTTGACCTGGTGAAATGGGGCTAACAACAACAAACAGAATACACTGTACCAATAGACAAAATAACTGACACATAACTCACATGCAGTGTCAGTCTGTAAACTACAGTTATTGGGGGCTGCATCATTCGTGTTTTCTCATGTTAAGCCTGACAATTCACAAAGCTATACAAGTTGCTGCAATGCTGACATTTAGACTGTTGGCTGGCGGCAATAATGTAATTACTTGTTCAGTAATACAAGTTGGAAAATCAAACAATGCAGATTGTAAAATACATTTTCGATGCAACTGTATACTAATAAGCTACCAATAGATTTTTCTAGAATATACAACTGTCCTGTATAGCCTACCTGAACCTGCACGACCTGATCCATCCTTGCGCTCTCTCCCAGCTTGGATGGAAAGTTGTGGTGCCTAAACCCATCCTATTAATGCCAAATTAATAGTCAGTCCACCCTCAAAACACCAGCTTACTAGGGATCGTTTTATTATTGCAGTGTAGCCTACTATCTATAGCTCGTATTTAGCTGCTATTTATACACTTTTTATTTAAAAAATTACACATCAAATAGCCTAACAATTCTCCTGAAGTATTCATTGTGACATCTCTCTCTATGTGTCTGTGCTTGTCTGTAGTAGCTCCAGTATGCGACTGCGTCACCTTGTATTTTTGCGATCAAATATTTTCACCACAGCCTTTAGGCCTAGGTTGCAGGCCCGACGGGCCCGACACACAACGCCAGTATGAACGAAATCGCAAACCACTTTTTTTTTGGCCTTCAAGAACTGTTAAAAAAGATAAGTCTGTCCGCATCTGCCAATTTATTGGCTGTCCAGCATCCAGATGACCCGTCCCCAGAGCTTCCTGTACAGATAATCTCTTTTCGTAACCTGTTGAGGCTCATTTAAATATGTTGCAGAACTGCTTATCACCACTTCCTTCTGCCCAGTTTCATTCATGTTGCTATGGTAATCAAGCTGTTTTTAACCATCGAGAGATCGTTTTCTAAACTAAAACTAGTAAAGAACTACCTAAGAACAAAGCTTTGGGCTCTGTCTGATTGCACTGGCGCCGTCATAGCGTTGAACACGGCATTTGTTCACCGATATCCCCTTACTTTTAATCAGTTCAATAATGTATTTTTCAAAGCCTGAGGCACTTTGATCAGTCACATTCTTGAAGCCCAAAAAACAGGGGTTACTGTGTGACATTGATGATAGGCACATGAGCCCCCAGAGCTCGTTGCCCCTCCCCCCCTGCCTTGCGGGGGCTGTGGGGGTGTCTGGTACACCAGTGAGTACCCCCAACAGTACATGTTTGTTGTAGCCCCAGACAAACACACCTGATTCAGCTCACAGAGGGCTTGATGATTTGTTGACAAGTTGAGTCAGGTGTGTTTGTCTGGGCTTAATAAAAATTGTAGGCTACTATTGGGGTAGAACTGGAGAACTGGAGTTCGGAAACACTGCAGTAGATGGTAGATGCTTCTGGTCAGGTTGTTGTGCAGTCTAATGTCACTCATGTCCCTGAGGTTCTGTAAGGTTCACTACCCCTTCTCTCTCCATCCCTGGTGCCTCTGCAGCTGACAGTTCAAGCCCAGGGGTCAAAGGTCATTGCCCTGTCATCGGTGGTGACAGGGAAGGAAGTGGAGTCAAAGGCCATTACCCTGCGGAGAGAACTGGAAGGTGACATTTACAGCATTTTGTATTTCTTTCCATTTCTGTTTTACATTTCCGACAGTTTGCTTAGTTTTTGCATCCCCATCGCTGCAATAGCAGCCCACAGAGTTGTTCCAATCAAATCGAGAGAAAAAAACAATACTGAGAAAAACAACTATAACCCAAATGTAACCATTACGAATGTGTCTCACCCTGTTACGCTCCCCTTGTCATTTTGTGTGGGGAGTAAGAGCATCTGCGATTGTGGTCTCAAATGCACTTTCAGTTTCACAGCCTTCAACTCATTATAATAATATGTTCACTGTTTATAAAAATAAAAAAAATAAACAAGGTGCCACTTCGGATTTGTTGTTGGAAATTTCATCAGGGGAATCTGAGTAAAATGGAATAAAGTGGAATGGAACTAGAAGGAATATTTTCTCACCAACTGTGTTACTAGTAAATAGATTGTGTAAAATAAAATAGAATAGTCCTACACGACCCATTGTCAGTTATTATCACTTCTGTAGCCATGTCGCTGGCCAACCTGCGTTGCCCCTCTCCATCCCTCAGACATGCAGAGAGAGTGGCCTCAAAGGCAGGCCCAGACGAAGGTTGCTCTGAAGAGGGAGAGGTTGCTGAGGGAGAAGGTTCTGGAAGACGTCAGTAAGAAGGTGAACCAGACCAAGCGAGTCCTTAGGCCTGCCTTGGAGAGCGCTACCCTCTCCAACGCTACCGCACAAGAAGCAAAACACACCGCAAATGCCCTGTCTAAAGTAAGTATGGGTGTAGGGGGGCATAGATGTGTGTGTGTTGTGCGTGTGTGCATGCATCCAACTCACCCTGTGGGTTGAGCAATGAGATTCCATTCACACAACACACCTCACCCCTCGGAACCATGTTCATTTGTCTCTTTCCTTTATTCTTCGTATTCCTCTGTCTGTGTTTTTCTCTGAGCCCAGGAGGCCAAGGCCACCCTAACCCAGGGCAAGCACACGAGGACATTGTCTGCCCAGCTCAGCTCATCTGTAGACATAACCCTGCAGCAGCTGGCTGAGCAGGAGAACCACACTGTTCAGGCACAAACCCAGACGAACGCAGAGGTATAACCAAAACACGTGATTCAGAAATTAGGGAGAGTGTTTTAATTCGAGAAGAATGGATAAACTAGTTAAGGATACTATGGTTGTCATGTTTCACATTGTATTTATTAACTACAAAAAGGTCAGACATGTTTTTAATTCTAGTTCTGCTCTGCGCACACAAGTTAGCTAGATCTGATCCAACTTTAAGCCAACTCTCGGAAGTTCAAATACATTCCAAGTTCCTTAATAGATGCCGCTCCTACTAATTCTGTGGGGCTATTTCAGGTAATGCATGTCATAACAAGGTGCTGAGCGCTTCAAGCCTCCTCCTCCACTCTCTCTCGCTCTCTCCCCACCAACAAAAGTTCAGTCACATCTAGCCTTGACACTTGTCTGTCCATAGTGACTGTTAGCACAATGCATAGTGTTTGTATTTGTCTTCATTATGATTAAACCATACTGTTACGGCAAAAGATTTGCTCTTTTTCCATAATACAGATTTTCCCAAATAGATGAAATAGCTTACCAGCTCCATAACAAGCTGCTCTAATTAATTTAATGTCAAGCTAAATAAAAAACAAAAAAAATGACTTCAGAGGTTTAAAAAGGAACAGAAAGGAATGCTATAAACCGGTAGTTGTTTTGGTTTCGAACCGGTTCATTACTTTATTTTGCTGGTCGGAACAGTAAAATGGAACAAAATAAATAATGGTTCTGTTGAGAACAGAATTATTGTAAAATAGTTTTGGTTCCAACCACTGGTTCCATGCACTCGTTTTTTAAATCAAGGCGTATCAATGTGTCCATTTGGCAGAGGCTGGTGCTCTCGCATAAGTTGATTTTGAACTTTTAGATTTTTATAATTTTATTCAGGTTTTTATGATTAACCACTTTTTTGAGAAACTAAAACGTTATTATTGAAATTAAACTGGTCCTTTTCAAATAACGCATTTGAAAATCATCCCTGGCATGCAGATCAGTAGAAATGGTAGGATAAATTGTAAGCTTCCCCAAACTTGAAACTCATGCGCCACCTATGGTCTTTACTATAACACCCACAAAAGAATTTGGAGGTCCCGTGAAAAAAACCTGCCACCCTCTATAGAAATCAAATGCCCATCTAACTGATTGGTCCTGTCATCGGACCTACTGTTCTACAGGCTGTTCTTGTAAAAAAGCTGAGGGATGGGCCTGGAGAAATGTAACCACTCAAAATCATAGACTGAGCTATGGATTCAAGGACTGACTATGCATGATATCAACACGATCGTTTTAACCATGTTTTGAAGCCATACAGTGTTTGATTACATTCACGTTGTTCACAAATATATATGTATATGTATATGTATATGTGTGTATATGTATATATATATATGTATAAAAATGTGTATATGTATATATATATGTGTGTATATACTGTATATATCTTGGGTTTTGATGAGTATGACAGTTGATCTCGTCTCATGAGGCATTTAAAAGTTATTTTCTTCAAGAATCAACGGGTCTACAGTATATCATACAAGTCCAGAAATGGATGTATAAACTAAGGATTCTTAGCTTTAAGGTCTTGGTGAGCAGTTACTTCGTAGAATCAGATGTGCTAAAGGAGGGTTGGACTGAGAACTTACAGGATGGTAGATCTCCAGGAAGAGGGTTGGACTGAACTTACAGGATGGTAGATCTCCAGGAAGAGGGTTGGAAAGCCCTGATCTATGCACGTGATGTCACTGTATATTTCTCCCTCTGTGATCACCAGCCTGTAGAGTCTCTGGCCAGTGTAAAGGTGAACATCCAGGCAGCTAAGCTTCAGCTTGAGGCCTACTCCCTCACACTCACACAGCTCGTCAGTAAAATAGGTAAGTTAAAACCTGCTGACGTTTTCTTGTCTGTCCCAAAAAGGAATCCTACTCCCAATATAGTGCACTACTTTTGGGCCCATCAGGTCAAAAGTAGAAAAATAGGGTGCCATTTGGGATGCACATACATTTCATGCAGTAACAAATGCAACATTTCAGATCAACCAGAAACGTCTACACTTACATGTTACTGCCCTCGCCACTGATCAGACTTGACTTCCATCCAGTCAGTCATATGTCAGATAGAGAAGTCAGAATGGTCATTAGTAAATTGGTCCAAAAGGATTGCTCAGACGGAGAAGGATTATCCTGAACTCAACACACAACTCTAGGGTTGAGATAATGAAGCAATAACACACGAGGGGTGTGCCTGGATACAGCCTTTAGCCATGTTATATTGGCCATATCTCACAAACCACAGAGATATCTTATTGCTATTATAAGTTGGTTACCAATGTAATTAGAGAATTACAAAGAAATGTTTTGTCATACCCGTGGCATACGGTCTGATATACCACGGCTGTCAGCCAATCAGCATTCAGGGCTCAAACTACCCAGTTTATACATTTATACATACACTGGTATAAATCATCTAAATTAAACCCCCAAAAATATTGCTATATTTTTATTGATTTAAATGCAGAAACTAGCTGTGCAGGAATTAATTAAATGGTTTTCCACAGTTCCCGTCTGGCCCTGTCAATGAGTCACTAGGAGTCACTTACAGCTGGCGGGGTGTGTGGCACGATCCTGATCAAGAAATGTCCCTCTATTAACCCCATTATTGGGGGGGCACAACATGGTGGCACACAGATGTCAGAAGACAAGAGCCCTGCTGATGGCAAAAGTTTAATACTACACTCTTAGAAAAAGGGTTTCAAAAGGGTTCTTCAGCTGTCCACATAGGAAAACCCTTTTTGGTTCCAAGTAGAACTATTATGGGAACCATAAAGGTTTCTTCAAATGGTTATCCTATGGGGACAGCCGAAGCACCCTTTCAGGTTCTAGCTAGCAGCTTTTTTACTGAGAGTGTAGGCCTGCTCAATACTCCTAGCTTTAAAGTACCCTGTTCATCCCTCTTTCTGTGTCTCACGCTTTTTCAGAATAACTCCTGAAAGAACAATGTAGTACCTCAAATACTCTGTTGTTTTCCGTTGACCAGATGGGGGCATGGCGCTGGAACGGTTTGAACGTATACTGAGTGAGACGGCGGTGCGGTTGAGTGTTCTGCGTGGCAGCGTGGAGAGCCCGGCCCTGAACGGGAAGATCCATACCCTGCGATCAGCCGCCCAGGACCAGAACAGCCAGCTGACCCACTTGGAACAGGA
The DNA here is from genome assembly GCF_023373465.1 of Oncorhynchus keta. Lineage (NCBI taxonomy): Eukaryota > Metazoa > Chordata > Actinopteri > Salmoniformes > Salmonidae > Oncorhynchus > Oncorhynchus keta. The sequence goes on along the minus strand of NC_068426.1, from coordinate 32,349,078 downwards.
CCTGCAGGAGATCAGACAGGAGAGAGACAGTCTGAAGGACATTGCCCTGCACCTGCCCCAGACCTGCCCTCAGGCCTCGGGAATAGAGGGACACTAGGATCGGGGCACCAGGAGGACACTAGAGCCCTAGTCCATGCATTCTACCGCCTTCCTGGTGTATACACACTCGTTCACACCACTTCAATGATTTAAAAGAGAGGTCCCACCATGTTTCTTACACCAGAATAATTGTAATTGGGCATAGGAAGGTGAAGAGGGGACAAGTAGGGTCACAGATGATGGATAGGACATTGGTATTTGAATTATTTAGGGGAGATAATATCTGAGTCCCAAATTGCACCCTATTCCATATAGTGGACTAATTTTGACCAGGGCCCATAGGGCAAAAGTAGTGCACTGTGTAGGTATTAGGGTGCCGTTTGGGACACAGCCATAGATGAGGAGTGTAGGTGGAATCATCCAGGTATCCTTCTTAGTTTGTTCTTCAGTACTGTGGTTGTGGTTGTGCATCCCCCTATGCTGCAGTACAGTCACACAGTTCTACCACTTTGTCTCTGTGCTTTTCAAAATTTGACCTCTAATAAACTGACCTGGCTGATACCGTCAGTACCACTAAATCAAATCGTATTGGTCTTATACACATATTTAGCAGATATGCAGCCATAATCAGTTTTCCATTGCCATTGCCCGCTTTCAACTTCCACCATCATTATCACGTTCTTTCTTTTAATTCTACCCCTCACTCCTTTTTGGCTTTAACCATCCTCTCTCCTGTTCTAGCCTCTTAATCCCCTCTCTCCATCCCTCCTTCTAAATCCATATCACCCCTGCCCTGTTTCCTTAGTGTTTATGTTCATTGTCATTTAATTTCACCCTTCATATTTCCAACAGCATTTGAATTCATCTGTGAATAATAACAGTCAGCTAGCTCTCTGTGTTCTATCAAGTTTTAAATAATGCTGATTTTCCACTTTGGAGGAAGGAGTGTTTGCGCTGTGGCGCTTCTCCAACCTGACACATTCATTTACACTTGAGTTATTTTTCATCAGCCCACCATAATTAACAATGAGTAATTTTGCCCTCTGTAGGGTTCAGCCTTCTACTGCAAACACACAGACACACACACACACATAGTTTGGGATTCTGCGTGTGCCCCTCACTTTTCCTCAATCTCCTTTTTTCACTTTTCTCTAAAACATTCTACCTTTCTCTCTCTCTTTCTCTCTCTGAGCAAATTATCTTCTCTTGTCTGGCAAATGGAAAAGGACTAAAACAGCTAACTCTTTGTTTGTTCTATGTGGGTACCTGAGGCTGGAATACCTGCTGAATTATGGAAAATATAGAAATGGGACCTCTGCAAAGACTATGTTCCATTTCAGCAGGTGATTGTATTTTGTCAGACAACAAATAGTATATGATTGCTTTTGTGTTTAGATAATAGCCAGAAAAAAACTGTTGAAAGCAAAAAATGAAAATAAAATGGAGTGTGTGTGTGTGTGTGTGCACGCGCGCATGTTTGTGTGATTTTGTAAACAACATCTCTTTGCAATATCTCCTTCTGGCCACATATCGGTGCTGTTTACTAGTATTGAAGAAACAAGCACAGCAATTGCCAAAGCCATAGACAAGACTGTATAATGAACACCTAAAAATGTATACTGAGTCAAATATCGATGATGAAAAGCAGTGATAGAAGTGCCTTATATAAATAAAATTGTTATTACATTAATAACTTCAGACTTGATGGGACTATATTTCTGTTCAATATTGGATCACTTATTGGAGATAAAACTGACATACCTCCATGCAGTTATTGCATTTACCACACGGAGGAGACAAACAATCACAAGAATTTCTGGCATCCAGAGAACATCACTTCCTGTGTGTTGTTGACCCACTGTGGTGGAATGATATATACAGTACCAGTCAAAGGTTTGGACAAATCTACTCATTCAAGGGTTTGTCTTTATTTGGACTATTTTCTACATTGTAGAATAATAGTGAAGACGTCAAAACTACGAAATAACACATGGAATCATGTAGTACCCAAAAAGTGTTAAACAAATCAAAATATGTTTTAGATTTGAGATTATCCAAAGTAGCCACCCTTTGCCTTGACGGCTTTGCACAATCTTGGCATTCTCTCAACCAGCTTCACCTGGAATGCTTTTCCAACAGTCTTGAAGGAGTTCCCACATATGCTGAGCACCTGTTGGCTGCTTTTCCTTCACTCTGCGGTCCAACTCATGTGTTGGGTCATTCTCCTGCTGAAAAACAAACAATATTCCCACTAACCGCAAACCAGATGGGATGGCGTATCGCAGCATAATGCTGTGGTAGCCATGCTAGTTAAGTGTGCCTTGCATTCTAAATAAATCACAAACAGTGTCACCAGCAAAGGACCCCCACACGATCACACCTCCTCCTCCATGCTTAATGGTTGGAACCACAAATGTGGAGATCATCCGTTCACCTAATCTGCGTCTCACAAAGACACGGCGGTTACAACCAGAAATCTCACATTTGGACTTTCCACCGGTCTAATGTCCATTGCTCGTGTTTCTTGGCACAAGCAAGTCTCTCCTTGTTGTCCTTTAGTAGTGGTGTCTTTGCACCAATTCGACCATGAAGGCCTGATTCACACAGTCTCCTCTGAACAGTTGATGTTGAGATGCGTCTGTTACTTGAACTCTTTGAAGCATTTATTTGGGCTGCAATTTGATGCTGGTAACTAATGAACTTATCCTATGCAGCAGAGGTAACTCTGGGTCTCCTTTCCTGTGGATGTCCTCATGAGAGCCAGTTTAATCATAGCGCTTGATGTTGTTTGCGACTGCACTTGAAGAAACGTTCAATGTTCTTGATATTTTCCGGATTGACTGACATTCATGTCTTTAAGTAACGATGTTCTCATTTCTCTTTGCTTATTTGAGCTGTTCTTGCCATACTATGGACTTGGTATTTTACCAAATAGGGCTCTCTTCCTTGTAACAAGCACAACTGATTGGCTCAAACGCATTAAGAAGGAAAGAAATTCCACAAATGAACTTTTAACATGGCACACCTGTTAATTGAAATGCCTTCCAGTTGACCATCTCATTAAGCTGGTTGAGAGAATGCCAAGAGTGTGCAAAGCTGTCATCAAAGAAAATGGTGGCTATTTGAAGAATCTTAAATATAATATATATTTGGATTACTACGTGATTACATATGTGTTATTTCATAGTTTTGATGTCTTCACTATTATTCTACAATGTAGAAAATAGTAAAAATAAATAAGAACCCTTGAATGAGTAGGTGTGTCCAAACTTTTGACTGGTACTGTACATTATGCTGGGACCTCCACACTCTACTTCATATAGCTGTACTGCAGAAAGCTCAGCATGATCTTAAACCCATACATTCTTAATGTATAATGACACAAGACGAGACCCAAATGCAGACACAGGAGGCAGATGGTTAGAGTCTCTGATATTTAATAAAAGACAAGGGGCAGGCGGGCTCAGGATCAGGGCAGCCAGTAAAGGTTGGAACCGTGAGAACTAGAAAACAGGGACTAGAAAAACACGCTGGTAAGCTTGACGAGACGAACTCGCAACAGACAAACATAAACCACCGGTATAAATACACAGGGGATAAATGGGAGCCACCTGGTGGGGGGTGAAGACAAGCACAAGACAGGTGAAACAGTTCAGCGTGTGACAGTACCCACCCCCACCTGGCGGCCTACCCGGGCACATACTTGGTTGACCGGGATGCCTGCTGTGAAAGTCAGTGATGAGGACCGGGTCCAGGATGTCCTTAGCGGGGACCCAGCACCTCTCCTCCAGGCCATAACCCTCTCAACCAGTAACTGGACACCCCTGCCCCGAGGTTGAACCCTCAGGAGGCGTCTCGCCGTGTATGCCGGGTGGCCATCAATGAGACAGGGAGGGAGGGTGGGCCTGGAAACAGGAGACAAAGGGCTGTGAGACAAAGGTTTAATCTTAGACACATGAAAGGTGGGATGTATACGGAGGGTGCGGGGCAACAGAAGACGAACATAAGTGGGTCTAAGGATTTTAGAGTTGGGAAAGGGGTCGATAAAGCAGGGGGAAAGTTTACGGGATTCCACCCTGAAGGGCAGATCCGGAGTGGAGAGCCATACCCTCTGCCCGAGAAGATAGCGGGGAGCCGGCGTCCAACCAGGAAGTGGGAGATCTGAGGTTTGTAGGTTTTCAAGTCTTTGCCTATCCAATGTACAGTGTCTATGGGGTCATATTGCACTGTCCGGTTGAAACATTATTGAAGATTTGTGATAAAAACATCATAAAGATTGATTCTATACGTTGGACATGTTTCTACGAACTGTAATATAACTTTTTAAACTTTTCGGCGGAACTAAGTGATCGTGCATTGAGCATTTGGATCACTAGGCTAAACGCGCAAATAAAAAGGAGGTATTTTGACATAAATTATGGACTTTATTGAACAAAACAAACATTTATTGTGGAACTGGGATCCCTGGGAGTGCATTCCGGTCAATATCATCAAAGGTAAGTGAATATTTATAACTCTATTTCTGACAGCTCTCCTTCTTTGTAAAATGGCTGTATGTTTTTCTGTGACTAGATGCTGACCTAACATAATCTTCACCGTAAAGCCTTTTTGAAATCTGACACAGCGGTTGCATTAAGGAGAAGTTTTTCTATAATTCCATGCATAACACTTGTATCTTTTATCAATGTTTATTATGAGTATTTCTGTAATTTGATGTGGCTCTGCACTTTCACCGGATGTTTGTTTGAGACAATGTAGTTCTGAACATAACACACCAATTTCAAATGAGGTTTTTGGACATAAAGATGAACTTTATCGAACAAAACAGACATTTATTGTGTAACATGAAGTTCTGTGAGTGCCATCTGATGAAGATCAAAGGTTAGTGATTAATTTAATCTCTATTTCTGATTTTTGTGAGCCCTCTCCATGGCTTTATGGTTTTCTGTGACTAGTTTCTGACCTAACATAATTGTTTGGTGTGCTTTGCCGTAAAGCCTATTTGAAATCGGACACTGTGGCTGGATTTAAAAGAAGTTTCTTTAAAATGGTGTATAAGCCTCCTGGGTGGCACAGTGGTTAAGGGTGCTGCACTGCAGCATCAGCTGTGCCACCAGAGACTCTGGGTTCGCGCCCAGGCTCTGTTGCAATGGGCCGCGACCGAGAAGTCCGTGGGGCGACGCACAATTGGCACACCAGCGACTCCTGTGGCGGGCGGGCGCAGTGCGTGCTTACCAAGGTCGCCAGGTGCACGGTGTTTCCTCCGACACATTGGTGCGGCTGGCTTCCGGGTTGGATGCACGCTGTGTTAAGAAGCAGTGCAGCTTGGTTGGGTTGTGTATCAGAGGACGCATGACTTTCGACCTTCGTCTCTCCCGAGCCCATACCGGAGTTGTAGCGATGAGACAAGATAGTACTACTGACAATTGGATACCATGAAAAAGGGGGTAAAAAAATATATAGTGTATAATACTAATAATACTAACTAATAATAATGTTTGAGGAATTTTAATTATGGGATTTCTGTTGTTTTGAATTTGGCGTCCTGCAATTTCACTGGCTGTTTGCGAGGTGGGTGGGACGCTACCATCCCACATATCCCAGAGAAGTTAAAGGAGGCCAGCTGGAGCTTGCCTCTGAGTCTTGTTCTGAGTGCACATAGTGCAGGTGGTGACGAATGTTGAGGTGTCAGAAACCATAGTGGGCCACCACAAACATTGTCAGATGAAAGCCAGGGTCCGGCGGGAGCCGGGATAACAGGTAAGCTTGGGCCCATTCCAGGACTGGGGAGTGCGCCGAATCAGGGACGAACATCCGGTTAGTTCTACCCCCCGGGGTCTGGCTGGGAACGCTGCGCCTTTGCGGACGAGGCTCTTGATTCTCCAGACAAGTGTAGCAGCGAGACAGGAGGTAGGGAGGATGGTCTCTGGGTCTGATGTTGTAGCCACATCAGACCCAGAGGCCAACTATACAGGCGAGAGAGAGCGTCTAGCTTAATATTCTTGGACCCAGGGCGGTAGGTGATGGTAAAGTTAAACCGAGTGAATTAACAGGGCCCAACAAACCTGTATAGATTTGAGGCATTTGGCAGTGGGGAGATATTGAAGATTCTTATGGTCAGTCCAAACTTAGAATGGGTGTTCTGCCCCTTCAAACCAGTGCCTCCACTCCTCCAGCGCCATCTTGACCGCAAGATGATTCCGTTTACCAACGTTATAGTTCCTCTCAGCGGAATTCAGGAGATGAGAAGTGAAATCGCAGGGGTGCAACCTCCACCACGAACTGACGGGACGGGTCCGGATGGATGAGGATGGGGGCTGTGGTGAAACAATCAATACGCTGGTGGGCCATACTGGGAGTCTTCTAACTCCTATTACTCGTACCCCTTTCCATGTCATCCTTCAAACTTCTTAGAGATAGGCCCACTTGGGCAAAAAACAGGGAAAATGCAGCGCGGCAAATTTAAAAAAAGAGGATCACCCCGTACCTACTGATGAGCCTGGTCTTTTACTGGAAAGGTGGATATGTAATGCCGTGTAGCACCACAATACAGGCAACTGTTAGAGCTCAGCCTGCGTAAACGTTCATTAGGCAACAATCTAGCCCTACCCAGTTGCATAGGCTCTGGAGTAAAAAAGTCGCCCATCCCTGATTATTCCCGAGGGGGCACAGGTGACTTCGGATCCTCTCGGGAATGCAGGCGTTGGGGACTTTCATGGTTCTTCAGAGGCGAGAAAGCAGCCGTGGACGAGCAAGTGTGGCCGAGAACAGACCTCTCCCTCCTGCGTTCCCATAGGTGCCCATCTACCATGTTTGAAGGTAAGAAATGCACAAGCATTTCGCTACACTCGCAATAACATCTGCTAACCATGTGTATGTGACAAATAACATTTGATTTGATTTGAAGACCCAGGTGCAGACAATGTGAAAGTAACAAAAGTGTATTAATTTGAATACTTGCAGGAAAAGGTACAGGACTGCAGGTAGGCTAAGGGTCAGGTCAGGCAGAGATCAGTAATCCAGAGTAGAGGGTAAAGGAACAGGACGGCAAGCAGGCTCAGGGTAGGCAGAAAGGACTAAACCGTGAAAACAGGAAAATAGACAAGGCAGGAGCAAGGGGAAAAAACGCTGGTAGGTTTGAGGAACAAAACGAACTGGCAACAGACAAACAGTGAACACAGGTATAAATACACAGGGGATAATGAGGAAGATGGGCGACACCTGGAGGAGGGTGGAGACAATCACAAAGACAGGCAAAACAGATCAGGGCAGGACACCATAGGTCCTTAGGGTTAAGGCTATGAGGGAGTCAAGGTCCAAGGGTCACTCCTGAGCTGCTGGTAGGGGGATTACTCAGCACCCAGGAGGTCTCCGTTGTGGCATGCTACCAGATAGGTAGTCCACAGAAATGCTCCAGTAATGCTTTGAGACCCTGGTCATGGCGTTCCGCCAAAGTGTAGAGTCCTTCCATAAGGTTCTGAAGTAGATCATCATGTCTTCCAATGGTGGCTCCATGCAGGGACACAGTTTTGCAGCGCTGGTCCGAATCTGCTGGGTCAGTCATTGCAAGTTTGTACTATAACATCACAGGACGAGACCCAAATGCAGACACAGGGGGCAGATGGTTTGAGTCTCTGATATTTATTAATAGACAAGGGGCAGGCAAGAGGCAGGTCGAGGACAGGCAGAAGTTTGTGAACCAGGTCAGTCAGATGGGTACAGGACAGCAGGTGGGCTGAAGGTCAGGGCAGGTAGAATGGTATAGCAAATGGGATCAGGCCAGCCAGAAAAGTACGGAACCGGGAAGACTAGAAAACCAGGAGTATAGAAAAACACGCTGGCAGGTTTGACGAGACAAGACGAACTGGCAACTTACAAACAGAAACCACCGGTATAAGTACACAGCAGATAATGGGAACAGATGGAAGACACCTGGTGGGGGGTGGAGACAAGCACAAGACAGGTGAAACACATCAGGGTGTGACATCATGTTAACCCTCTGACTGGATTGTGACAGTTCCTGCTCAGACCAACCACAAATTTAAGTCGTCTGTCAGTCACTGCCTGAGGGTAGCCATTTGCCAGGCTAGTGTCTAACGATCTGATGGCCCAACCAGCAACATCTTCAAGGCATGTCCTTTAGATAAGGGAATGTTAAGTGTTTTGAAAACCATATGTGTGGCTAGAGAGGCATTTTTCTAAGGAGTGTTTGGGGGAGTTTTAAAGTTTTTTATAAGTTACAGATGTGGTTTATATTTCTGAAACATGAAAGAACTGTTATTACTCACTGGTTCAAATTGTTTTGTTGTCATTCTAGGGCTTACAAGCCTATATGACTGCATAGGTTTATAAATGTATACATCATCAATCATGATTTTTTGTGTACACAAGTTATATGAAGAATGTGTCTACATGTCTACACAGAGTGATGTGTCAACCTGCTGTCTGTGAATGATATAAGGCTACATCCCCACTTAGCCCCTAGGTAGCCTGGCAGTGCCAGACACCACACTTTATTCTTGTTTAAGAATCAGGTTTGTTTATGTAAGAGTTAAGTAAGATGCCTGAAGGATTGTGAGCGAGATGGAATAATGAAGCCAAACCTAAGCAAATGACGCATTTATGTTATATTCTTCAACAATCAATGAATAAAGATTTATTTGAAATGGTTTCAAATGCAGCCTCTGGCCCCCATTTTGACCTCTGACATGGCCCAACCTGCATTCCCCATTTTGACCTCTGACATGGCCCAACCTACATTCCCCATTTTGACCTCTGACATGGCCCAACCTGCATTCCCCATTTTGACCTCTGATATGGCCCAACCTGCATTCCCCATTTTGACCTCTGACATGGCCCAACCTACATTCCCCATTTTGACCTCTGACATGGCCCAACCTACATTCCCCATTTTGACCTCTGACATGGCCCAACCTGCATTCCCCATTTTGACCTCTGACATGGCCCAACCTGCATTCCCCATTTTGACCTCTGACATGGCCCAACCTACATTCCCCATTTTGACCTCTGACATGGCCCAACCTGCATTCCCCATTTTGACCTCTGATATGGCCCAACCTGCATTCCCCATTTTCACTTCTGCTCACCTAGACATACCAAGCTAGAACCATGGCTAAAAGACATTGGACTCAGGATCCTTCCCATTGAGACTTATGTCTAGACACAGGTGTATTTAAGTGACCGTGTTCCTTACTGTCCAGATGAGAGCAACAAAGAGCATATCTTTGGCCACAGCCATAGGGATGAAAGACTGAGCTGCCTGATAACTTTTACTTATCAACCTCACCACATCCAAACTCAGAGAGATAGAGAGAGACTTGGTAAGACCTGTTTATAATTCTTGTAATTCTCCTTTTTTTAACTGTTCAGTCCACTGTAAACCATGTAAACCATCATCTCTCTCTCTTTCATGGGGCTGTCTCTACGAACAGACGGTGGTTTACGGTGGACGAAGAGGGGGGCTTGGTTTTTACATTTTTAGTTCTGGTAAAATTAAGTAAAGATTGTGCTCAAATTATGTAACTACAGTGCCAATAAAGTTATTGTTATATAATAATAATCCCTCTATCGCTTTTCTTGCAGTTCTCTGGCCAGAAGACAGCAAAAAATATATTGTGAGTGCAGTATGATTTAGGCAATTTCTCCCCGCTACCATCTAGAAGATGGAAACAGTACAGGTGTATCAAAGCTTGGACTGAGAGACTGAGAAACAGCTTCTATCTCCAGTCCACCAAACTGTTGAACAGTCGTCAATCGCCGGCCTTTGCCCGGGACCCTGCCCTGAACCTGAGTCACTGTTCTAGCCGTCTACCACCCAGTACTCTACCCTGCACCTTAGAGACAGCTGCCCTATGTACATAGTATCATTGAACACTGGTCACTTTAATAATGTTTACATATTGTTTTACCCACTTTATATGTATTCTAGTCATGGCTCATCCTATATAACTACAGCGGTACACCTTTTCTATTCATACACTCCATACTGTCTATACATACTATTATATATACATTACATGTATATATATTTTGGTCTCTGACATTGCTCATTCGGATATTTCTTCATTAAAGAAATGGCATTTCGCTGCACTTGCAATAACATCTGCAAATCTTTGTACACAACCAATCAACTTTGATTTGACATGATGATACTGCTGCAGTGTTCACAAACTATTGGAAAAATTGGATCAGCCTTTGCCAAAGCCATAGATAAACTGTATAAAAGCACACATGTAAATGTATACAGTCAAATAAAGACAATGAAAAACATTTTTTTTTAATTAATATCAATAAAAGTGTAATACGTTTACAACTTGGGGCGTATGGACTTTAATTCTGATCAGTATAATTGGTTTGTGAAAATGTTGCTTCAAATCTCAGACATCCACAAATAGGTCTTAGGTAGGTCTGTACATGTCAGGGTTAGTTTCAAATATTTTTTATTTTGAAAGCAGTGTGTACATTACACTTGCAGTTCTTTGATTTACCACACGAGGGTAACCAAGAATCACTTTTATTTCTGGCGAGCCAGAGAGCATCACTTGCTGTGAATTGACTGACCCACTCACTGAACTATAAAAAACGGAGCCACTGCCACCGCAGCGCGCCACAGCCATACCACACAGGGCAATACCCCGCGAAGGGAAGAAGACCAGCGAGCTGCTCTCCGCTGATTTCTCCTTCCCCATCTCACTATATCAAACTCACTCCACAATGCCTGTGAATCAGAAATTTCAAGGTAATTGCAAATAACGTTATCCGAGTGGGATATTTTTTTTGGGGGGGGATTATCTATCAAGCTAAAAGGGCTAGCTTAGCGTTTGCAATCTATTGTCAGCTAGTTCTGTATTGCCTGTTGGAATGGAACGCTCGCCACTCTCCGCAATGGAGCATGCAAGGGCTAGCTAGATAGTAGACCAGCTAGCTAAACGGGATGAAATGAGACTACTGTAGCGAGCTAACGTCCGATCTATTTTCTTGCAGGAGGGAAAGCTTTTGGATTACTCAAAGCTCAACAAAGGGAGAGATGCGAGGAAATAAACAAGGTAAATCCGGTGATGTTTCTAATGTCGATATTTGCGTTTTATTTTGTCAATGAATGTATTAACAATTTATTGTCGACAGAATAATACCACTTGGCCTTGAACCTACTTTGATTTAGCTAGCACATAGCTAATCAGGTTTCAGCCCGTTACGTTCGCTAATAAGGTAAAGAGCATTGTTGCTCTCCACGTTATCTGCCTGTAATCACATTTGCATGTGATAAAATAGGTAATAAATTATTAATTTCATTGTTATTGACCCGGTGACCCGTTATCTTGCCGGCGGTCTTCACTGTGTCGTGAGAGCGACAGCCACTTGTTGCATGGCATAGCCGTCACAGCAACGTCTTCTGGGGGTCCGTCTGTGAATGTCTCTCGCACTCCTGGTTTTAATGTCTTTGCTCGCGATAGACCAGTCTAATCTCGCCCTATATATTTCCTACAATTGATCCAATTCCATATTCCCCAACCTGATTTAAAGACTAAAATCAGAAAAAGGGCAGATGCTGTGTGGCCCCTCTCCCTTGACTCCTGGAGCCGGGCGGTTATCCCCCTGCGTTTAGACGGGAAATGCGTGTTTGGGCAGCGGGCTGAATGCGCCCTTTGTGTCGGGGGCGACTGTCTGGTAGAGGGCTGGAACGGGCCCACAGCATTTGAGTAGCTTCTCTCTCTCAAAATTATTTCAAATCAAAGGGGCTTTATTGGCATGGGAACCATCTTTTTAGATTGCCAAAGCATAAGACCAAAACAAACATAAGTGAGAAAAAACTAGGCTTACAAACATACATTTTTTTAAATAAAAAATGAACAGTAGACACTGCACTCAAAAGGTTTTAAAAAGATAGACATTTAAAGTGTTATATTGTCAGCTATGTAAAGTGTTTTAGCAATGTGAAAATAGTTGTAGTATGAAGATAGTGGGAGAAGATAAACAGATAACTATTGGTGGTATTTACAATGTTTGCGCTCAAGTGTTTGCCCTTTTCTCATGGAAATGGTACACAAATCATGTTGCTGTGATTGCACATTGTGGTATTTCGCCTTACAGATATAGAAGTTTATCAAATCAAATTGAATTTGTCACATGTGCCGAATACAATAGGTGTAGACATTACAGTGAAATGCTTACAATTAATGTTGGATTTGTTTTCAAATTCTTTGTGGGTCTGTGTGATCAGTGGGAAATATGTCTCTAATGGGGTCATACATTTGGCAGGTTAGGAAGTGCAGTTCAGTTTCCACCTCATTTTGTGGACAGTAGACACATATACTGTCTTTTCTTGAGAGCCATGTCTGCCTATGGCGACCTCTCTCAATAGCAAGGCTATTCTCACTAAGTCTGTATGTAGTCAAGGATTTTCTTAATTTTCGGTCAGTCTCAGTGGGCAGGTATTTTACCACAGTATATGGCCAAACATTGAGAATGACACATATTCATTTCCACAAAGTTTGCTGCTTCAGTGTCTTTAGATATTTTTGTCAGATTTTACTATGAAATACTGAAGTATAATTACAAGCATTTCATAAGTGTCAAAGGCTTTTATTGACAATTACATGAAGTTGATACAAAGAGTCAATATTTGCAGTGTTGACCCTTCTTTTTCAAGACCCTTGCAATCCGCCCAGGCATGCTGTCAATTAACTTCTGGGCCACATCCACACTGATGGCCACCCATTCTTGCATAATCAATGCTTGGAGTTTGTCAAAATTTGTGGGGTTTTGTTTGTCCACCCGCCTCTTGAGGATTGACCACAAGTTCTCAATTGGGATTAAGATCTGGGGAGTTTCCTGGCCATGGACCCAAAATATTAATGTTTTGTTCCCCGAGCCACTTAGTTATCACTATTGCCTTATGGTAAGGTGCTCCATCATGCTGGAAAAGACATTGTTTGTCACCAAACTGTTCCTGGATGGTTGGGAGAAGTTGCTATCGGAGGATGTGTTGGTACCATTCTTTATTCATGGCTGCGTTCTTAGGCAAATTTGTGAGTGAGCCCACTCCCTTGGCTGAGAAGCAACCCCACACATTAATGGTTTCAGGATGCTTTACTGTTGGCATGACACAGGACTGATGGTAGCGCTCACCTTGTCTTCTCCGGACAAGCTTTTTTTTCCCGGATGCCCCAAACAATCGGAAAGGGGATTCATTAGAGAAAATTACTTTACCCCAGTCCTCAACAGTTCAATCCCTGTACCTTTTGCAGAATATCAGTCTGTCCCTGATGTTTTTCCTGGAGAGAAGTGGCTTCTTTACTGCCCTTCTTGACACCAGGCCATCCTCCAAAAGTCTTTGCCTCTCTGTGTGCAGATGCACTCTCACCTGCCTGCTGCCATTCCTGAGCAAGCTCTTTTACTGGTGGTGCCCCGATCCCGCAGCTGAATCAACGTTAGGAGACAGTCCTGGTGCTTGCTGGACTTTCTTGGGTGCCTTGAAGCCTTCTTCACAACAATTGAACCGCTCTCCTTGAAGTTCCTGATGATCCGATAAATGGTTGATTTACGTGCAATCTTACTGGCAGAAATATCCTTGCCTGTGAAGCCCTTTTTGTGCAAAGCAATGATGACGGCACTTGTTTCCTTGCAGGTAACCATGAATGACCGAGGAAGAACAATGATTCCAAGCACCACCCTCCTTTTGAAGCTTCCAGTCTGTTATTCAAACTCAATCAGCATGACAGAGTGGTCTCTAGCCTTGTCCTCGTCAACACTCACACCTGTGTTTACGAGGGAATCACTGACATGATGTCAGCTGGTCCTTTTGTGGCAGGGCTGAAATACAGTGGAAATGTTTTTTGGGGGATTCAGTTCAGTTGCATGACAAAGAGGGACTTTGCAATTAATTGCAATTCATCTGATCACTCTTCATAACATTCTGGAGTATATGCAAATTGCCATCATACCAACTGAGGCAGCAGTCTTTGTGAAAATGTATATTTGTGTCATTCTCAACTTTTTGCCATGATAGTACTCTCAATTTGCTCTTTTTTTTTGGTTGAGTCTTTGCAGTGTGTCAAATAGTTATCTTTTTCCTTCCTCATAATTTGGTTGGCTCTGATTGTGTTGCTGGCTTGGTGCTCTGTGGGGTTTGTTTGTGTTTGTGAACTGAGCCCCAGAACCAGCTGGCTTAGGGGACTCTTCTCTATTTTAATCTCTCTGTAGGTGAGGGCTTTGTGAGGTCATCGCTTCCTTTTAGGGCGTTGTAGAATTTAACAGCACTTTTGGGGAATTTGATAACTGGTGGGTATAATTCTGCTCTGCATGCATTGTTTGGTGTTTAGCATTGTATACAAAGTATATTTTTGCAAACTTCTGGATGCAGTCTCAATTGGGTGTCCCATTTTGTGAATTCTGGGATCTCAAGTTTTATGTTCCTTTTGATGGCATAGCAGGCCCTTCTTGCCTTGTCTCTTAGATCGTTCACAGCCTTGTGGAGGTTACCTGTGGTGTTAATGTTTAGGCCGAGGTAGGTATAATTCATTGCGTGTTCTAGGGCAACAGTGTCTAGATTCAGGTGACCAGATTTCTGAAATGAAAACCGGGGACATTTCCAGTTCGGTGGTCAATATATAATTAAAATATCCAATGTTATCTATGAAATAAAAAAGGGGGACAATTCCGGTTTCATGTATTGAGTCTAACAGGCACACTGTGATAGAGAAAACAACTATATTACAGAAACACTCCAGACAAGACAGAACTGTCCGATCTGAACAGCCATTCAGTGGCCCTGCTAGAATAAGAGCAGAAGAGAACATGAGCAAAATTTAAAAAAAAACAGACAATAGTACATGTGAAATACTTAACATAATAAAGAAATAAGATGCTGATGAGATTGGTACCTACATAATATACTTATACCAACCTAATCTGTATATTTCTCAGAATGAATGTATCTTCATCAGGATTGCTCTGTCTTTGGCCAGCTTCTCCATGAACTCCTGGCAGGGGAGGTTGAAGTTTATCTTCACAATAAGCATGGCCTTGGTGGTAGGAACAGTGAATCTATTTCTTGCTGCTGTCCATAGATCATTAATTTTGGAGAACAGTCTCTCGACTGGTGCATTACTTCCAGGTAAGCACATGACAACAGACGCTAATCTAGCCAGGTTAGTGTGTGGGATGTCATTCTCTTTGAAGTGGTTAACCACCGAGCTCCATCTCTGACTAAACGGTGTCTCAGATGTTTTCCATTCTTCAAGCGATCCCCCTTTAGGAACCCTTGCAGGCCAGTAACCTCGTCACACAATGAATCCTCATTGATGGTCACATTGGGGCATTTTTCCTGCAGTGAGCCTGCTGCCTTCTGGATCTCTTCTCGCAGAGGTTGCCTTTTTAAAAGGAGACAATGTAAATCTTTTAGATTATCTGTGTGCTTTTCCCCATGCTTGCAAGTAGTTCACAGCCGTAGTGAAGAATGATTGGGATGTTTTGAGAAAGCTATCTTTAGCATGGCTCCATTGTCCGCTAGCGCTCTCAGAAGTCCTCTGACCAAAACTGGAATGAAGTTGTCATCACGTCTTGCAGTGAGTTTTGCTTCAACGTTTCTCAGAATTGCAGCGGACTCCACAGCACAGTGGTCCTGGCCAAGCATCTTGATCGTGTCACTGAATACGGTCAGGTTTCCAGGGACAAAGGCCAGCCAAAGTTTAGTCAGCGGAGCTTCGAACATTGTTCACAGGACAACTGGGCATTTGTCTTCAGAAATAAAAAAGGATTTCAATGGCACATATATTTTCAGCACTCTTTCTAGAGCAGGGAGCATGGACATCCAGTGAACATTGCTGTGTCCTAAAATGTTATGGTACTCCTGACCAACAAACTCACAAAAGCTATTCAGTCTTTCTACTCTGACGGTGAAAATATGAACATATCCAAATATCTTTGTGAGCAGGTAGTCAACATCATATCCAAAGCTGTTCTGACCATGTTATGAATGATGTGGGCAGGAAAACCTAAGCCAATCACCTCCCATGGGCAGAGCATTTTTAACTTTGGTATGGACGTTGACCCTCCCCAGCCTATTCAGTCCTTTAAAGTTGGTATTTGTTGTCGGCAGAGAATATTTTCCAGTTTACATTTTTGGATGACCACCAGGACCTCAGCTGCAATCTCCTCTGCTGTTTCTCCATTCAATTCAACACAATCAAGCAGTTATGTTTCCACAGATGTGCTGCCATCATATATCTTACATATCTGACTACTACTGGCAGCAGCTTTACATGTCCATGATTGGACGCATCTGTCACGCCCTGGTCGAAGTATTTTGTGTTTTTCTTCATGTATTTGGTCAGGCCAGGGTGTGACATGGGTTTTTGTATGTGGTGTGTAGCTTAGTGGGATTGTAGCTTAGTGGGGTGTTCTAGGAGAGTCTATGGCTGTCTGAAGCGGTTCTCAATCAGAGGCAGGTGTTTATCGTTGTCTCTGATTGGGAACCATATTTAGGCAGCCATATTCTTTGGTTGTATTGTGGGTGATTGTCCTGAGTGTCTTGATGTCCTTGTGCTGTGTTAGTTGACACATGTATAGGCTGTTTTCGGTTTTCGTTTAGTTTATTGTTTTGTAGTGTTTATTCGTGTTTACGTTGTTTGATTAAACATGGATCGCAATATACACGCTGCAGTTTGGTCTGACTCTCCTTCACCATATGAAAACCGTGACAGCATCAATGGACAGGGACACAAATTCAACCTGGTCTAGATCCTGTGTTAGCAAAGTAGTTGCCCATGTTGCTAACACGTTACTCACTATGGCGTCACATTTTGTCCTAGCACATGTAAACTTTGGCTCACAAAGCTTCCATGTCAGTTGTGCTGTGCAGTCCATAGATCTGTAACTATGATTGTGTCACAGTGTCGTATGCAAAGACACCCTCCTGCACAGCTAAACCATATTCTTCTTGGGAAGGCTATACCTTCTTGAAGAATGTGGTGACAGAGGGTACACCAACAATCAATCAGAGAGCCTTTAAACCAACAAGCAATCAGAGAGCCTTTATGCTTTTTCGTCTGCTGATGTTCTACCACTGCCGTTCTTCTCCGTGATGTTGTGGATTCACTTGACACTTGCTAGCTTCTGGCTGAGTTTTCCACAGCAGTTTTCTCTAAAACTATCGCGAGAAAGTAGTTAGTAGAAGAAGAAGAGTGAATGAAGCTGCTATAGCGAGCAGCCCCTTCTGCTGGACAAAACAAGCACAACGCGATTGAGACTGCAACCTGGGAAGGCTCTGCTGCCTGGTCTTTCTTGCCAAGTAAAATATTTCACTTTGCGGGCTGTTTTTAAAGCACAGTTAAAAACTGGGACATTTCAGGGGACAGCTCCAGCCGGGGACAGGCCACCAAAAACGGGGATTGTTCCCGGAAAACGGGGACGTCTGGTCACCCTAGTCTAGATATAATTTGTATTTGTTGTCCTGGCAACTGGACCTTTTTTTAACACCATTATTTTGTCTGACTGTGATTCACTGTCAGGGTCTAATAGAATCTGTGCAGAATATCTAGGTGCTGTTGTAAGCCCTTCTTGGTTGGGGACAGAAGCACCAGATCATCTACAAACAGTAGACATTTGATTTCAGAGTCCAGTAGGATGAGGCCAGGTGCTGCAGACTGTTCTAGTGCCCTCACCAATTCATTGATATAAATGTTGAAAAGGGTGGGGCTCTTGCTGCATCCTTGTCTCACCCTACGGCTCTGAGGAAAGAAATCGGTGTGTTTATTGCCAATTTTAACTGCACACTTGCTGTTTCTGTACATTGATTTTACAATGTTTTCACTGAGGAAATGTTTGCTGTTAATGATACCGCAGAGGATTTTTCAGCGATTGCTGTTGACATAGATTCTCTTTGGGGCTAGAAGCCTGTTCTCTCTCTCTCTCTCTCTCTCTCTCTCTCTCTCTCTCTCTCTCTCTCTCTCTCTCTCTCTCTCTCTCTCTCTCTGTCTCTGTCTCTGTCTCTGTCTGTCTCTGTCTGTCTCTCTCTCTCTCTGGGGCTGAAAGTATGTCTCTCTGTCTCTCTCACACATTCTGGTCACATGGAAACAACCTAGAAGTGAGGAGAGAGAGAATCAGGGCACAGACATCAGTTCAACTTCTAGTTTTGATTTACATTTACATAGTCTATAGGTAAATAGCTCACCCTTTTTCACCTACCTCATTCCCATACTGTTTTTATACTGTTTTTATTTATTTACTTTTCTGCTCTTTTGCACACCAATATCTCTACCTGCACATGCCCATCTGATCATTTACAACCAGTGTTAAGAAGTGAGCCTTTTGCACACATTGTATATAGACTGAGAATCTAATTGTTTACTCCATGTGTAACTCAGGGCACAGACATCAGTTCAAATGAGAACTTGTTCTCAACTAGCCTACCTTTTGAAATAAAATTTAAAATTTAGTTGAGTTGTCACCCAATGTGAATTCAATGGGAAGTCAGCAAAACATTTCACCATGTCATTGGTTTTAGGTTACAAGTTGGATGAAAAAAAGACAATGCTGTGAAGTGATGTGGAAACAGGGTTGATTCAACCAGTTTTTGCCCAGTGGGATGTTGCGGAAAGAGGTCAATCAGGAGAATCGCCGTTTTTTTGTTTAGACCCATATTGGTGAACTGATGACATCGACCATACACGCACAAGTATACATTTTTACTATTGTAAGAAGAAAAAAAGCCCTTTTATTGTATACTCAAGAAAGCAGTAATTCCAGGTGCAGTGTAGTCACTAGTTGACTGATGATTGGCTCAGCCTTTGGTTTAGCGCTTCGCTGCCTGTGAGTAACATGCCTGCATCACCACCTCCAGTTCTATGACTCAGTTGCCAGACAGTGAATGCAGTGGTGTTCAGCAGATTTGCACTTCGGTTCAGATTTCGGGGGTTGTTGTTATGAAAATAAAATGAGGCTCTGCTGCTCCTCTCTCTCTTCACCCTGCTCTTGCTCTACCCCAGAGGTGTCAAACTCATTTTCCCCCGCAGGCTTATGCGGTCTTCAAATTGATTATATTTCCTTGCTGTCAAAATAAGCAAAGAATGCTTTTGGTATTTTCGATGTTCCCTGACTAACTTTAATTTCAATGACTGTTGGAGCATGTTGTAGCTGCAAAGGGGAACCAACTCCATATTAATGTCCATGATTTTGGAATGAGATGTTCGACAAGCAGGTGTCCACATACTTCTGGTCATGTAGTGTACATAATTTACACACAGTACATACACCATACACATACAGTGCATTCGGAAAGTATTCAGACCCCTTCACTTCTTCCACATTTTGTTACGTTACAGCCTTATTCTAAAATAGATTACTTTGTTTGTTTTACCTCAATCTACACACAATGCCCCATAATAACAAAGCAAAAACAGTTTATTTGACATTTGACGTCAAAAAATTAAAACAGGAATACTGTACTCTGTTGAAGCACTTTTGGCAGTGATTACAGCCTTGAGTCTTCATGTGTATGACGCTACAAGCTTGGCACACCTGTATTTGGGACAAACTGAGCATTCATTTTCTAGAATCAATGTTCATTGATTCTGATGTTTTTAGTCGTGTCCGCTCTGCGTGCAATTTGTGTAGTTGAGACACAACAGGTATTGTTAAAAAAAAGTGAATTTCTCTATTATAGTCAAATATTGTCTCAATGTGTTTTGGTGTCCATTCAGCCCGGTTCTATTGAACCAAACCTCAAATGCAAATACCGAGTTGAAACCGCTTGTCAGAGCTTTGGCTCCCGAGTGGAGCAGATGTGCAAGATCAGGAACAGGCCGCCTACCTCGCGAAGCTGGGCACAGTGCGCGACGCTGGGCACATTGCTCAGTTTGATTAGGGCTGTTCGGTTTAGGGTCCGCGGTTCCGATGCAGTCGTAAACGTTTGAATCGTTACAGCCCTACATTCAATGTCCATTGAGAGTTTTCCTTATATTCATTTAGGGGTGCTCTGTCAATGCTAAATCGTTGCCGGGCAGTCCAAAAATATGATTAAAAACGGTGTGTGTGTGTGTGTGTGTGTACAGTATCTATCACTAGATTATTTAAACAAATTTAAATCATATTTTTGGAGTGGCGAGTTAGCAGCGGAGGAGCGCCCCAAAAAGAATATAGGGAAACACTGTTGCTATTAATATTGTGTGCGTGTTTGTTGCAGTGATGAGTCAGACCCACTGAATCGTGCCGCTGTCCTTGAGAGATTGCCTGTAATGCTGATTCTCATATTCACCTACAATTTCACGCTCTACCACTCACACAAACACTCTTTATAACCCTTTCTCTCCTACTCACACACATGTACTGGACTAACAGCTCTTCAGGCATCAAATGTCTCTTCATATTATATAATATATTCCATTTAGCAGACTCTTTTATCCAAAGCGTCTGAGAAGGAAGTTGAGAAGGAAGTGAGTTTGTGTTTATACAGGACCTACCGGCCCGCATTGTTACAAAATTTAGGAGGTGCACGGTGATGCTGAGCTCAATTTGGCCTCGAGCATGCCTCTAGATCCATTATAGCACACGGAGCCTCCAACGACACGTGTCTTTAACAGTCATGCGTGTGTATATATTTTGTGTATGGTTGGCCCTGGTAATGAATGCTCCATACAGGGCCACATTACTGAGCTACACCTGAACAATCACAATGGCTGCCTGCCTTTCTTTACTGACTCCGGTATCAGTCATTCTCATGTCCCACTTTCCTGTGCTATAGAGCACAGGAAGAAACACACTGTGTGAGTCCCAAATGGCACCCTATTCCCTATACAGAGCACTACTTTTGACCAGGACCATAAGGGCTTTGTTCAATATAGAGCACTACTTTTGGCCAGGACCATAAGGGCATTGTTCAAAAGTAGTGCACTATGTAGGAAATAGGGTTCTGTTTGGGACACAGGCTGTGTCTTTACAACCCCTAGAGACATAGCATGGCCAGCAGCATACCACCATGCATCCCACTGTTGGCTTGGCTCTGAAGCTAAGCATGGTTGGTCCTGGTCAGTCTCTGGATGGGAGACCAGATGTTGTTTGTAGTGGTGTTTGAGGGCTAGTAGGAGGCACTCTATCCTCTGGTCTAAAAAAAAAAATATCCCACGGCACTGATAAGGGACATTACTCTGTGTAGGGTGCTGTCCTTTGGATGGGATGGTAAACGGTGTCCTGACTCTCTGAGGTCACCAAAGATTCCTTGGCAGTTATCATAGGGGTGTTAACCCCGGTGTCCTGCCTACATTCCCGATCTGCCCCTCGTACCATCATGGCCACCTAAGCATACCCAGCTTCCAATTCTCTCAATCATCTCCTCTATGGAAGTTCTGCTCCGAAGCAACTTTGCAGTATTAACATTTTTTGTGTGTTATTTCATACAGCCGGCAATAACTTTTGGATATCAGACCGGCGGTAACTCACCAGCATTACGGCCAGGAATACGACTTTCCCGAATTGGATCCTTTGTTCGTACCCCCGAGGGCAATTGATCTTATTCCAGAGGCTGCATTCAAAACACCGCCGGACTTCTAGTCTGACTCAGGAGGCGTGCACACCATCCACCACTTCCAATTCTATTATTTGCTTATATTCAGTCTCTGGATAACAAAGTACACAAGCTCAGGGCAAGGATCTCCTTCCAGAGAGACATCAGGGATTGTAGCATACTCTGTTTCACAGAAACAGGGCTTTCTTGGGATATACTGTCCCCGTCCATACAGCCTGCTGGGTTCTCAGTACATCATGCAGACAATAATAAAAACTCTCCGGGAAGAAGAAAGGCGGGTGTGTATGTTTCATGATTAACTATTCATGGTGTGATTGTGATAATATACATAAACTCAAGTCCTTTTGTTCATCCGACCTAGAATACTTCACAATCAAATGCCGACCATATTACATCCCAAGAGAATTATCTGCGGTTGTAGTCACAGTCGTGTATTTTCCCCATCAAGCCTATACCACGACGGCTCTCAAAGAACTACACTGGATTTTATGCAAACTGGAAACCACATACCCTGAGGCAGTATTTATTGTAGCTGGGGATTTTAACAAAGCATATTTGAGGAAAACGCTACCGAAGTGCTACCAACAGATTGACTGTAGTACTCGCTCTGGAAAACATTGGACCACTGCTACTCAAACTTCCAGGATGCCTACAAGGCCCGCCCCCAACCTCCCTTCAGCAAATCTTATCGACTCCATTTTGCTCATCCCTTCCTATAGGCAGAAACTCAAACAGGAAGTACCCATGCTAAGGTCTATTCAACACTGGTCTGACCAATCAGAATCCATGCTTTAAGATTGTTTTGATCACGCGGACTGGGATATGTTCCGGGAATAACATTGACGAATACGTGGATACAGTGACTGAGTTCATCAAGAAGTGTATAGGGCAGCCTTTCTTAAAGTATGGGTCGCGACCTGTTAATGGTGGGTCGCAACGTGTCAGAGTAAATTTATAATTATTTCATTAATTACTGGAATTGATTTGGCCAAGTGCATCTGCGCTCTCTGTTCAGTGCGCTCTCTGCTTAGAAGCGTTCTCTGCTCAGTTTGGCAGCTGCGCTAGTATGAGAGGGAGATGCCTGTGTGCTTCGCGGTTCACCAGATCTTTTTTCTGCAGTTTTCGTGAAGATCACTCCGCAACACACACAATGCAGCGCTGTCTTGTTATTCCCACTCGCCATCACTCCCCTCTGTCATGAAATGGACTCATGCTAGCCAGAAGTTCTGACTGAGCTCAATTGTCATGAAACGCATATACAGTGATGAGTTTCTCTCTTTCATACAAACTTATAACGAGGAGCGCCCACAATGTGTTTTGTGCGGGGAAGTGCTTAGTAATGAGTCTCTCATAACGAACAAATGAATAAAACGACCTGACCAAACATCCTGACCAAACATCCACAGCATGATGGTAAACCCAGGGAGTTCTTTTAGAACAGGGCAGATTAATGCTTCAGGGAACAGTGCTTCAAAACTGGAAAAGTTAGTCAGCTGGCAAGGCATTGTTGTCATTTTATAACAGATGATAAGCAGAAATAACCGGGGTACTAACTAACTCTCATAGTAGTAGATGTTTCAATCAATCCCCTGGCCTTCTACACAGCTAATAGCTAACATTCGCCAAAGCAAGCTAGCCACAGATACAGCAAGCTAGCTACCCTAGTAACAGTACAGATGAAGATGAAAAATGACCAGGTTTACTGTACATCTTACTGTATAGATTATTGTTGAAAACTAGTCTAGGTTGGAACTTTTGCTGTTAAAATAAAAAAATAAAAAATTCTTAACTGCAAAATGCTTTTTGAGGTAAACACACTCACACAGTTCTGGATTGCTCATCTACAGCAGAAAGCGGTCTCCTGCCTGACTGAGAAAGCAGTAGATGTTCTGGTCCAGTTTGGCACCACATACCTATGTGAGTCAGGGTTCTCAACTCTGACATACTTAAAAAAAACAAGTACAGAAACAGTTTCAAGGCTGAGCATGACCTCAGTGTTACACTGTCAAAAACAGAGCCCAGAATAGACATGCTCTCATTAGGACTGTGTGTTTTCTGGTCTACATCTGTGTGATGTGATCAATCTGTTTATTCCAGTTCAGAATAAAAAATATGCATTGTATTTTAACAGTTCCAACCTAGACTTTATTTCAACAATAATTTCTACAGTAATATGTACATTAAGCCTAATCATTTTTCATCTGTACTGTTACTTGCTATCAAAAAGCCTGTGTGTGTGTTCTGGTATTCATCTCTGTGACGTGATCAAACAATTTATTCCAGTTCAGAATTTAAATAATCTATTGTATTTTAACAGCACCAGTTCCAACCAAGACAGATATATGTAAGTGTTTTTAATGGGGGACAATAAACATATTTAGATATACATATATATATATATATGGATATTTCATTTAATTTGTTTTTGTCTGTATTGCATTTGTTTTTTAGGCATTAGGGCAATGAAATGTACCAATATTTATGTATAGTTTTTTCTAAGCCTGCATTCCAGGAAAAATACAGAAATTTTAATTTGGGTCCCAAGCTGAAAGCGTTTAAGAATCCTTGGTATAAGGGATGTTGTTCCCACTGTGACTACTTAAACATACCCAAACCAGAAACTGTGGATAGATGGCAGCATTCGTGCAAAACTGAAAGGGGCCGAACACCGCATTTAACCATGGCAAGGTGACTTGGAATATGGCCAAATACAAACAGTGTAGATATTCCCTCCGTAAGACAATGA
This sequence comes from Oncorhynchus keta, assembly GCF_023373465.1. Classification (NCBI taxonomy): domain Eukaryota; kingdom Metazoa; phylum Chordata; class Actinopteri; order Salmoniformes; family Salmonidae; genus Oncorhynchus; species Oncorhynchus keta. The sequence continues at coordinate 32,324,752 of NC_068426.1, read as the reverse complement.
ATCAGGAAAAACGTCAGTACAGAGACAAAGTGGAGTGGCAATTCAACGGCTCAGACCCGAGACGTATGTGGCAGGGTCTACAGCCAATCGCAGACTACAAAGGGGAAAACTGCCACGTCGCAAACACCGACGTCTTGCTTCCGTACAAACGCTAAACACCTTCGACCGCTTTGAAGATAACACGGTGCGACCGACGCGGCACACTACCAAGGACTATGGGCTCTCCTTCCCTGTCTGTGGCCGACGTGAGTAAGACATTTAAGCGTGTTAACCCTTGCAAGGCTGCCGGCCCAGACGGCATCCCTAGGCACGTCCTGGTCTGCTCATGCAAAGGTAACTGGACTAAATTACTATCACCCCGTAACACTCACTTCTGGCATCATGAAGTGCTCTGAGAGGCTAGTTAAGGATCATATCACCTCTACCTTACATGACACCCTAGACCCACTTGAATTTGCTTACCGCCCCAAATAGATCCACAGACGATGCAATCGTCATCACATTGCACACTGCCCTGTCCCCTCTGGACAAGATGAAAACCTATGTAAGAATGCAGTTCATTGTCTATAGCTCCGCATTCAACACCATAGTACAGGCTCATCATTAAGTTTGGGGCCCTGGGTCTGAACACCGTCCTGGACTTCCTGACTGGCCGCCCCCAGGTGATGAAGGTAGGAAACAACACCTCCACTTCGCTCCTGTACTCCCTGTTCACCCATGACTACGTGGTCACGCACGCCTCCAATTCAATCATCAAGTTTGCGGACGACACAACAGTAGTAGGCCTGATTACCAACAATGACGAGACAGCCTACAAACTTTTACAGATGTAAAAACTGCACCACTCACAACCAGGGCTCTCTAGACGGTGGTGCGGTCTGCTCAACAGATCACAGGGGGCAAACTACCTGCCCTCCACGACACTTACAGCACCCATTGTCACAGGAAGGCCAAAAAAGATCATCAAGGACATCAACCACCCGAGCCACGGCCTGTTCACCCCACTATCAATCAGAAGGCAAGGTCAGTACAGTTGCATCAAAGCTGGGACCTAGAGACTGAAAAACAGCTTCTATCTCAAGGCCATCAGACTGTTAAATAGCCACTCAGTTATACAACCCTGTCCCTTAGAGGCTGCTGCCCTATATACATAGACTTGGAATCACTGGCCACATGAATAATGGAACACTAGTCACTTTCTTAATGTTTACATACTGCTTTATTAATCTCATATGTATTTACTGTATTCTATTCTACTGTATTTTAGTCAATGCCACTCTGACATTGCTCGATCTAATATTAATATTTTTCTTAAATCTTTTACTTTTAGATTTGTGTTTATTGTTGTGAATTGTTAGATACTACTGCACAAGCATTTCGCTACACCCGCAATAACATCTGCTAAATATCTGCTAAATATCAGTTAGTATTTGGTAGCATTGCCTTTAAATTGGTTAACTTGGTTCAAACGTTTCGGGTAGTCTTCCACAAGATTCCCACAATAAGTTGGGTGAGTTTTGGCCCATTCCTCCTGACAGAGCTGGTGTAACTGAGTCAGGTTTGTAGGCTTTCTTGCTTGCACACGCTATTTCCGTTCTGCCCAGGGCTTTGTGATGCCACTCCAATACCTTGACTTTGTTGTCGTTAAGTCATTTTGCCACAACTTTGGAAGTATGCTTGGGGTCATTGTCCATTTGGAAGACCCATTTCCGACCAAGCTTTAACTTCCTAACGGATGTTTTTAGATGTAGCTTCAATATATCCACATAATTTTCCACCCTCATGATGCCATCTATTTTGTGTAGTGCACCAGTCCCTCCTGCAGCAAAGCACCCCCACAACAAGAAAAAGCTTCCCTCTTTTTCCTCCAAACATAACGATGGTCATTATGGCCAAACAGTTCTATTTTTGTTTCATCAGACCAGAGGACATTTCTCCAAAAAGTACAATCTTTGTCCCCATGTGCAGTTGCAAACCGTAGTCTGGCTTTTTTATGGTGGTTTTGGAGCAGTTGATTCATCCTTGCCGAGTGGGCTTTCAGGTTATGTCGATATCGGACTTGTTTTGCTGTGGATATAGATACTTTTGTACCCGTTTCCTCCAGCATATTCACAAGGTCCTTTGCTGCTGTTCTGGGATTGATTTGCACTTTTCGCACCAAAGTACTTTCATCTCTCAGAGACAGAACACGTCTCCTTCCTGAGCAGTATGACGTCAGTGTGGTCCCATGGTGTTTATACTTGCGTACTATTGTTTGTACAGATAAACGTGGCACCTTCAGGTGTTTGGAAATTGCTCCCAAGGATGAACCAGACTTGTGGAGGTTTTTTGATTTTCCGATGATGTCAAGCATAGATGCTCTGAGTTTGAAGGTAGGCCTTGAAATGCATCCACAGGTACACCTCCAATTGACTCAAATGATTTCAATTAGCCTATCAGAAGCTTCTAAAGCCATGACACCATTTTATAAAAAAATTCAAAGCTGTTTGAAGACAGTGAACTGAGTGTATGTAAACTTCTTACCCACTGGAATTCTGATACAGTGAATTATAAGTGAAATAATCTGTCTGTAAACAGTTGTTTGAAAAATGACCTATGTCATGCACAAAGTAGATGGCCTAACTGTCTTGCCAAAACTAAGAAATTTGTAGAGTGATTGAAAAACACGTTTTCGTGACTCCAACCTAAGTGTATGTAAACTTCCGACTTCAAATGTAGATACTGTAACCTCTGCATTGAAGAGTGTAAATGACATGGGTGCGTCCCAGTAATATTTCATTGCACCTGAAGTTTACACTCGTTCACTACTTCCCACCAATCGAAATAGCATTGGATTGGTGGAGGCATGTTCACTTCCCTTCCCTGAAAAGGAATGACCAGGTGCACACGTGGGAGGAAGGAGCAATAATTGAGATGTAGCCACGATGGTTAAATGTTGTGAATCTGATACCATGTTAGACCTGTTTCTCTGATGGGCTCTCAGACTCAGTTTCTCCCCTCTTCCTCTCTCCTCAGGAGTACATGGAAGACCAGAAATACCGGGATGAGGAGGACCTCCCGGAAAAACTAGATTCCTTTAAAAGTAAGTCATTCTGCCAGGAAAGACCTTCCCGGCCTGGAATGTCAGATGTATCACTGTCCCAAATTTGGTCTGAATCAAAGAGGGGTGTGAGTAAGTTGTGTCTGTGGGTTTCCTGTGTGGGTGTGTGTGCCATATGTCAATGTGTTTATATTTTGTGTCTTTTTTTAGTGTGCCTGTGTGTTCTGACCTGATTTCTAAGTGGGTTATGAGGCCAGGTGGTTTCACAGTGGTCCAGACAGCAGGAATGTGGCTGCTCCTCCTCTCCTCTGGTTGTTATTGTAATTCTAGGGCTCTGGGGGAACAGGTGGTTTTAGAGAGTAGAATGACACTGAAACCAGGACCAGATTAGTCCCCCCCACCCCAGCAGCAGCACCTTGTTAAAAAAAAAATACCTGGGCAAAACCCTGGTGTGTGTGTCATCATTCACAGACAGGTCTGGTCTGAGTGTGAGTTGCAGTGGTGTTCTGTGTGTGTATTTTACTTGCAAATCCTGAGATTATAAACATAGGCTTATCGCAGAGGAGGCTGGTGGGATGAACTACAGGAGGACGGGCTCATTGTAATTAGAGGTCGACCGATTAATCGGAATGGCCGATTAATTAGGGCCGATTTCAAGTTTTCATAACGATCAGAAATCGGTATTTTTGGATGCCGGTTTTCATTTAAGATTTTTTTTTATTTTTTAACAGCATTATTTAACTAGGCAAGTCAGTTAAGAACATTCTTATTTTGACACCCTAGGAATGGTAGGTTAACTGCCTTGTTCAGGGGCAGAATGACAGATTTGTACCTTGTCAGCTCGGGGATTCAATCTTGCAACCTTACAGTTAACTAGTCCAACGCTCTAACCACCTGCCTCACGAGGAGCCTGCCTGTTACGCGAATGCAGTAACCCAAGGTAAGTTGCTAGCTAGCATTAAACTTATCTTTATATGGTCCTTTATATGGTCCTTCTGTAGCTCAGTTGGTAGAGCATGGCGCTTGTAACGCCAGGGTAGTGGGTTCGATCCCCGGGACCACCCATACGTAGAATGTATGCACGCATGACTGTAAGTCGCTTTGGATAAAAGTGTCTGCTAAATGGCATATATTATATTATATTATTATATTATATATATTATATTATATATTATAAAAATCAATCAATCATAATCACTAGTTAACTACACATGGTTGAATATATTACTAGTTTATCTAGCGTGTCCTGCGTTGCATATAATCGATGCAGTGCGTATTCGCGAAAAAGGACTGTCGTTGCTCCCATGTGTACCTAACCATAAACATCCATGCCTTTCTTAAAATCAATACATAGAAGTATACATTTTTAAACCTGCATATTTAGCTAAAAGAAATCCAGGTTAGCAGGCAATATTAACCAGGTGAAATTGTGTCACTCCTCTTGCGTTCATTGCACGCAGAGTCAGGGTACATGCAACAGTTTGGGCCGCCTAATTTGCCAGATTTTTACGTAATTATGACATAACATTGAAGGTTGTGCAATGTAACAGGAATATTTAGACTTATGGATGCCCACCCGTTAGTGTGGAGCGGTTCCGTATTTCACTGAAAGAATAGTTTCTGGATTCGACAATATTAATGAGCTAAGGCTCGTATTTCTGTGTGTTATTATGTTATAATTAAGTATATGATTTGATAGAGCAGTCTGACTGAGCACTGGTAGGCACCAGCAGGCTCGTAAGCATTCATTCAAACAGTACTTTCGTGCGTTTTGCCAGCAGCTCTTTGCAATGCTTCAAGCATTGAGTTGTTTATGACTTCAAGCCTATCAACTCCCGAGATTAGGCTGGTGTAACCGATGTGAAATGGTTAACTAGTTCGGGGGGTACGCTATAATAGCGTTTCAAACGTCACTCGCTCTGAGAATTGGAGTAGTTGTTCCCCTTGCTCTGCATGGGTAACGCTGCTTCGAGGGTGGCTGTTGTCGATGTGTTCCTGGTTCGAGCCCAGGTATGGGCGAGGAGAGGGACGGAAGCTATACTGTTACACTGGCAATACTAAAGTGCCTATAAGAACATCCAATAGTCAAAGGTATATGAAATACAAATGGTATAGAGAGAAATAGTCCTATAATAACTACAACCTAAAACTTCTTAAGTGGGAATATTGAAGACTCATGTTAAAAGGAACCACCAGCTTTTATATGTTCTGAGCAAGGAACTTAAACGTTAGCTTTCTTACATGGCACCTATTGCACTTTTACTTTCTTCTCCAACACTTTGTTTTTGCATTATTGAAACCAAATTGAAATTATTTATTTGAGGCTAAATTGATTTTATTGATGTATTATATTAAGTTAAAATAGGTGTTCATTCAGTATTATTGTCATTATTACAAATAAATGTTTTTAAAAAAACGTCTGATTAATCGGTATCAGCTTTTTTTTAAATCCTCCAATTATCCGTATCAGCGTTAGTCATAATCGGTCGACCTCTAATTGTAATGGCTGGAATGGAATACATGGAATGGTATCGAACACATCAAGCACATTGAAACAACATGTTTGTCTCCGTTCCATCGATTCCATTCAAGTCATTATAATGAGCCCGTCCTCCTTTAGCTCCTCCCAACAGCCTCCTCTGGCCTATAGGAGAACTAGATAGAACCCTGGTGCTGTCTTTATTTCTCATAACAGCAAATGCTTGAAGGTATTGTTCCCGTTCGAGAGCGGGTGAGAATGAGCAAAGAGCAAGGACACAAGCCGTTATTGTTTTGGGAAAGAACGACAGGAGGCTTTCATGTAGCGTCCCACACTGTCTCAGCTGAGGCCTCAAGCCTACAGCCCCACGCCCCAGAGGCTCCAGGGGTTGATGTGTGTATCACACAAATATGTCTGTCAGAGCAAACTCCTAACCATGGTGAAAAGAGAGGGAGGGAAGGAGAGAGCGAGACAATGTGTGATTGTCCGTCCTTGCCCTTTATGCTCACAGCGAAGGCCTGATGGAAATAGAAGGGCGCACGGAATAGGGGAAGAGGAGGAAGAGAGAGAGGGCCTCCAAGATATTTCACTCATTTTGAAGACATGAGGAATATTGGAGAGGAGGAAGAAGCCACTTGTGTTGTTGAGACTATCAGTGTGTGGACGGATGGATGGTTGATTGACAGAGCGCTTCAGGACAAGAGGCCCACTCACAGAGCAGGTTGGAGGCGGAAGAGGGGCCCTCTCCTCAGAGTTCACAAACAGGGTCAGCATTGTCCCCCAGCTGCCCCCTCATCCCTCCCTACACGGTGACAAAGTTCCACAACTCAAGGCCTCACACACAAACACACGCACAGAGGCTCCATTGTGACAGGGGAAACAGCTAGGCCTAATCCAGAAAGCTGACTAACTACAGAGTTCCAGAGAGAGAGAGAGTGAGTTCCAGAGAGAGAGAGAGTGAGTTCCAGAGAGAGAGAGAGTGAGTTCCAGAGAGAGAGAGTGAGTTCCAGAGAGAGAGAGAGTGAGTTCCAGAGAGAGAGAGAGTGAGTTCCAGAGAGAGAGAGAGAGTTCCAGAGAGAGAGAGTGAGTTCCAGAGAGAGAGAGTGAGTTCCAGAGAGAGAGAGAGTGAGTTCCAGAGAGAGAGAGAGTGAGTTCCAGAGAGAGAGAGAGAGTGAGTTCCAGAGAGAGAGAGAGTGAGTTCCAGAGAGAGAGAGAGAGTGAGTTCCAGAGAGAGAGAGAGAGTGAGTTCCAGAGAGAGAGAGAGTGAGTTCCAGAGAGAGAGAGTGAGTTCCAGAGAGAGAGAGAGTGAGTTCCAGAGAGAGAGAGAGTGAGTTCCAGAGAGAGAGAGTGAGTTCCAGAGAGAGAGAGAGTGAGTGAGTTCCAGAGAGAGAGAGAGTGAGTGAGTTCCAGAGAGAGAGAGGTGAGTGAGTTCCAGAGAGTTTCAGACAGAGAGAGCGAGTGAGTTCCAGAGAGAGAGAGAGTTCCAGAGAGTTTCAAGAGAGAGAGAGAGTTCCAGAGAGTTTCAGAGAGAGAGATGCGAGTTCCAGAGAGAGAGAGAGTTCCAGAGAGAGAGAGAGTTCCAGAGAGAGAGAGAGAGTTCCAGAGAGAGAGAGAGAGAGTTCCAGAGAGAGAGAGAGTTACAGAGAGAGTTCCAGAGAGAGAGAGAGTGAGAGAGAGAGTGGAGAGAGAGAGTTCCAGAGAGAGACAGAGAGAGAGAGAGAGTTCCAGAGAGAGAGAGGGAGAGTTACAGAGAGAGAGAGGGAGAGTTCCAGAGAGAGAGTTTGGGAGAGTTCCAGAGAGAGACAGAGAGAGAGAGAGAGTTCCAGAGAGAGAGAGGGAGAGTTACAGAGAGAGAGGGAGAGTTCCAGAGAGAGAGAGGGAGAGTTCCAGAGAGGGAGAGTTCCAGAGAGAGAGGGAGAGTTCCAGAGAGGGAGAGTTCCAGAGAGGGAGAGTTCCAGAGAGAGAGAGTTACAGAGAGAGAGAGAGAGTTACAATGAGAGAGAGAGAGAGAGTTACAGAGAGAGAGAGAGAGTTCCAGAGAGAGAGAGTTCCAGAGAGAGAGAGAGAGACAGAGAGAGTTCCAGAGAGATCTGTTTCTATCTCCACAACAAGACTTGTCATTGGAGAGGCACAGGGCAGTTGGCTACTGACTGATAAAGTATTAGGCTACTGCGTGAACTGTAGGCCAGGCCAAATTAGATGATCTGTTCATTGCCATGAGGCCAGGACCATCTTTTTTCCTCGTTGGCCTGTCTGACCCTAGCCTGCCATTGCGAGACACACCTGCTATGACCAGCTGTGTCTGGGTGTGGTGTGTGTGTGTGTGTTTTCCCTTCTTCTTGGTCTTCTACCCTTTCCCTAATGCGTTCTGTTTGTGTGTGTTATTCCAGGCCTTGAACTGTATTAGGTGTTACATTGAGACACCTCCACCCTCCTTATTTAGTCTGCTGTGTGTTAACCATGCAAGCTAACCATGCGGTTGTGTGTCGATTTTTGTTTTGCAGACAAATATGCAGAGTTTGACCTGAATGACCAAGGAGAGATCGGTAAGTAGTGGAAACGACAAGCAGCCAGGTGCTCAACGTTGATACACAACTGCGGTGCTTTGTGTGTGTGTGTGATCACTGAGCAGTAGTTTAAGACCTCCGTGTGTTGTGGGTATGGGATTAACCAGGGGTCTATGAGGGTTTCATGTATCACTATTGCGTCTCACTAGAAAGGTGATACTGTATTTGGCCTGCTGGCCTTGAAAACAGGTGTCAGATAAGGTGTTGTGTGTGTCTGTGTCTGTGTGTGTGTGTGTCTGTGTGTTTACCATTCTCCTCCTGTGTGGGTGTCCCCCTGCAGATATGATGGGGATGAAGAGGATGATGGAGAAGCTGGGCGTTCCGAAGACCCACCTGGAGATGAAGAAGATGATCTCCGAGGTGACCGAAGGCATCAGCGACAGCATCAACTACAGAGACTTTGTCAAGATGATGCTGGGCAAGCGCTCGGCCGTCCTCAAACTGTGAGTGCATTGTGTGCTGTGTGTCTTGGTGTGTGTACGGCACTTGTCGCCAACAAATGTACATTGGCATCTCTGGGTGGGTGTTGGCTTTTGCTGTGTGTGTGGGAATTCACCCTCCGCTGTGTCAGCCAGTTTTTATCTTTCAGCAGGGGTCTGGGAAGACAGATGATGAGATCATCACTCGTCACATGGCACCAGCGTTTAATCGCCATGGTATTCATGGTGGGAGGAGCATAAAACAGACATGCCTCAGTACATACAGTCTAAGACTTTGCCCTGTCCAAAACCGCCATTCATCTAAGGGCAACACTTAAACAATAAATACAAAAATACAAGGTAAACATCTCTGAGTTGAGACATGAATGGGTCCTTCGAAAGCCAGTCAACAGGTGTTTTGGACAGGGTGACTTGTGTAAGCAGGGCCTAAAATTAACACCTGCCAATTGCGGGTAGATTTTTGGCATTGGCGGGTAGGATGTCTATTTCACCAGCCACGTTGGCAGGTAGTCAAGGCTCCACAATGCAAGCATTTCACTCACATTTGGGAATAAAAATAGTCAAGTGCGATCACATTTATAGTTAAATAAATGCTGCAGTAGCTGTTTTCAATGTATTTCCTCCATTTTGTTTCACAGCTGGTAAATTAATCAAAGAATTACGAATCCGATATAGCCTATTCCACCTCGAGCTTCAACACTGCCTCGCTTGGGGGATGTGCACACCTGAAGAGCTGAGTAAAATATTCATTTTTAGAAGTGCTGGGAACAGGCATAAAAGTTGGTCTAATTTACTCGAAACGAAAGTCTACTGAAGTGAGGTTGTCCTTGTGTTTCTTGGCTATTTACATTGTTTTGTTCACAAGTCAGGTTGTTTTTCTATGTTTGCGTTTCAACCGCTAGGGAAGAGAAGACGACGCTTCTGCTAGTCAGACTCAATCTCACAGGCACAAACTTGACTCGACATGATATGTGTGATATTTTGGTCACAGAAATGTTATTATTCAATATACCACATCATGTACTTCGTACTAGTAATACATGTACAAAGCATGCTCATCTTTTTTTTTTTTTTGTATTTTGTTGTTTATATTTTGGCTGTTAAACAATCTGAGTGGCTGGTAGATTTTTAAATCTACCTGCCACAGTGGCTGCTGGACCAAAAAGTACATGTTTTGCCCATTGTGCAAGCCCTTTTTAAAACAGGAAAACGTGCCCGGGATGGGGTGGGTTGGGTTTGGGCAGATATCTGCGGGTCTAGTCAGTGTGTGTTTGCTATTGCGTTTCAGCTCTAACTGGACTAAACTGGCCACTCATCATCAGGCAGAAACAACTTTTCTCCACTGCTCCTTCCACTCTTTCTTTGTTAATCTCTCTCTCTCACTCCAAATATTTCTCTCTCGCTCTCTCCCTCGCTCTCTATCCTTCATCAGCAGAGGTGGTGAGCCTAGTGAGAGAAAAAGACAGAGGCCTTTTCTCATTTGGGGAAAAGTCTGTCCTCCACCCTCTCTCCTCCGTAACCCGGAAACCGACAAGTGGTGGAGTGTTCGAGGAGATGTCAATTTTTTTAGTAGGCGAACGGAAGACTTGTCCTGTCCTCCTCGATAGCCACCTTACATCGAGGATAGTCATACGTATCCTACCTGAGTCCTTCCCGGAAGAGTTTTGGATTCTGCCACACCCCCTGTGAATCAGCGTTTGTTTTGTCAGAGGAGCACGCATTCAAAAACAGTATGCTACTTAACGTTTTATCTATGAAACTTAACTTAATTTGTTTTTAAATCACTTTACACACTTATTTTGGTATCCACACTTGTAAATGTAATTTGCCTGATGACGCGTGAGTGGAGGAGTCTCATTTGAAACAATGAGACTCCTGCACACGTTCCCCCTCCCTGTCTTCCTCTCCTCGATTACCTTTTGACCTTTTTCAAAAAGGAGGCAAGGGAGGATACAGGAGTTGAGCAAATCCAATTGAGAAAAGGCCAGAGTAAATGTTGCTACCTTTTTATTCTCTGTCTGGGTGATTTGAGACCCCCCCCCACCTTTCAAAAACCTTTCTCCCACTCCAGCCTTTTAATGTGTGAATTTGATTGGACGTCAACCAAGTTGGCCACAGCGATCTTCAACTGCTCTCTAGTTGTTTTATAGTGTTCCGTTTCTCTCCTGGGACGGAGAGGGAGAAGGAGGGGGAGTTTGAGAGAGAGAGAGTGAGGGTTTTGTGGACAGAAAACAGGAGCTATTATATAGTTAGTAAACTGTTATTCAGAGTTTCTTGGCAGAGGAACAATTGGTTTTGTTGCAATTACAGGGAAATAATTTGGGTCGGGTACTACTAACGGCCGGGGGGGTTCTGGGGTCAAGTCCAGTCCTAATGTTTCCTGGGTTGGCCATTTGAGTGCCAGAGTAAACTAAACACACATTTGGCTTCACACACACACACACACACACACACACACACACACACACACACACACACACACACACACACGCCAGGGTTTCCGTTAGCAAAATGTGGCGCCAGACATTTGACCGGCAACATTTTTTAATTTCTCAGACATTTGAAAAATGTACAGGACCCATATGCATTGGGTGCGCCAGCTGATTAGGGCATCTACCCACGGTGCTCAGAATGACTGAAATCACATTTGGAATATGATAATTCATATTAACAGAACATGCAAGTCAAGGATGCAACTATGTGCGGCCCTTCTTTCCGAATTCTGATGTGCACTTTGAACATTTTACTTTTCTTCAGCCAACAAGACGAGTAACGAACAGCAAAATCACTAGCCTATGTCAATCTACTATATAGTGCTCTTATTTACATATCCAAAATGTGCATAGGCTCTTGGGGAACTCGTACACTTGTGTACGCCTCATGTCAGTGTCCAACCTTAACATGTGATAACAACACAACAGAACAGATTAACCATAATTACATTTACTCACGGGTAGCCAAAAACAACTATCTGAAAACCATGCCCCTACTAAGCCACTCCTCCAGTCTTCTGATATGTCCCATTGGGTCATCTCTCTCAATAACTCAGCATCAATAACCCAGCAATTTTTCAAGACATCAACCCAACTAAGTGACCCAATGCTTGCAACACAGCAGTTTGGTCATCCAAACCCAGAATGTTATGGAATGTGTGGATGGGAGCATTGTTAACCTAAAATGTTAAGCAAAAATAATGGCCTGCCCAGCATTTTTATACATGACACTATGTAGGATGAGATGTTTAATTAACTCAGGAACCACACCTGTTTGGAAGCACCTGCATTTAATATACAGTACTTTGTATCTCTCATTTACTCCAGTTTTTCCATTATTTTGGAAGTTATCTGAAGGCTGACCAGAGGTTAGGCCTAGTAGTTAATGAATAACTGTGGATGGTTCTGTCTTGTCCCCAGAGTGAATCCTAGTTCAGGTCAGTGTGATGGGCTTAGCAGGTTTAGCATGTGAACCACCACACGGTGAGAGGAGGAATCCCTCTCTTTCCTCATGGAGCCCAGCCAGCCAATTAGATGATCCTGAGTATTTTGGTGGAACTGTGGTGTGACTGTGCCTGACGGCTGACTGTGGCTCGCTACATTGTCATAAGGGAATCTACAGGCATACTTACCAAGGCTAAGTGCAGAATCACTGATCTACAAATCATCATGCATCCCAAATAACTACTCATTACATGATTTAAGATGCGCAAATCTGTTCAGGGCCTTGCTCAGGCTGATCCCCTCGAACACGCTGCTACAGTAGCCATTAAAAGCCATCCAGTGAAACCATTGGTAATGTAGTCAGGAACAGAGTGGGAAGTGGTTGCCAGGGACACGTTCGCCAGCATTGGAGTTGCCGGGGAGGCGGTTTGGCCTCCATTGGGATCAACACTCCTTATGAGCTTATAGGAGCTTTGCTGAGGTTAACCAAAAAAGGAAAGTAAAGACGCCTCGCTCTGAATAGAGGCCGTCAGCTCTCTCTCTTTCTCTCGTTTTCTATACACATCGCTCCCTTTGTCTATCTCCTTTGTTTTCCCTTAGTAAAACATACAATCTGTCTTCCTCCTTCATTCTCTCAATGCCTTTCTGGGTATCTCCATCCGTCTATTTTATTCCTCCTTCTCCAGTGTTTCACTTTCAATCTTTCACCTCCCTCCCCCTTTGTCTTTTTATTTGCACTCCTATCGCTCATATTCATATTGTCTCACTCTGTAGTTCTCTCATTCCCTTGTGTGCTTGTCATTCTCTCTATCCCAATCTCGCTCTCACGCTCTCTGTGTTTTCCATTAGTGCCGGCTGTCTGCTATAATCAGCTGGTTGCAGGCTCATTTTCATCTGGCTATATTTTACCACTTCATGTTAACTAGGCTTCTTTTCATGTAAAGGTTTCGATTCGCTAGTCCGTCGAGTCCGCTCCCGCTAGAATGAACGATATGCACCTTCTGACGATCTATTGATAGGACAGTTGCCTGTCCGTCAGTCACAAAGTGAGCGATGACAGGGAAACGCAGCAACGAGGATGAGGCGAAGTGAGAGGTTTCACTCTCACCAAAATCTGTCCAAAATGGGCTTATTTTGGACCAAATCTTGCCTGCCTGCCTGCCTTTGGGACAACGCCTCCCATTGTTAGGGTGGAGACATGAACATCTCGTCATTTACATTAATGCTGGGCATTATACCGCATTTTACTATATACCAGTATTGGTGCGCGGACCGGTTTTGTTTTTTTACTTTCCCTATAACGGTATTTGAATGTTTGGTTTGTTAAATGTGATACGCCGTGTGTAATGTCCATTTGTATAGTTTACTCCACTACTGGAGTCATCCCTTTCTGCTCTCTCTCTCTCCATGCCACTTTTCACGCAGACCTAGTCCCATCCCCTGTCACTCAAGGAGCGCATTTGTTGTTGCTTGACCACGAGACACTTTCGTTCAGTCTGCATGGTCGATGCAGCACATACAACAACTTGGATCCACAAGTGTTCTATAATTACAATATTAGTTTGTGTTTCTTACATCTGCAAACAGTTTGTATTTTCTTAGCAAGTTAAGCTAAATCGTTGCTAAATGCTAATAGCTGGCTGGCTCGCTAACTAGCTAATAAAAGTACTGAGTCCGAGCAAACGTAACTAGCTAATGCAGCCTGATACCAGTACTGGTGGAGGCCTAAATCAGCATGTTGTTTGTTCAACTGTATTGTAATATTAATATGTGTAAACATACTGAATTGTAATTGGATGCATTTTACCGCCATATCATACTGTGCTGTGGTTAAGACCACCCAACTGGTTAGGTCATGGGCAGTTTGATCCTGGTTGGCGATCTGTGAACATGCCAGTTATAGCTAGCTAATAAAGAGCTACGTTAAGAAATATCCTCTAGTACTGCATTTTATTATTTTGTACAAAGTGTTCAAAACAAGACATGGTGTCAGAGTAAAAGGTCTTACAAGATGGATTTTTTCTGGAGTTCCTTCACCTCGAATGGACTGGGAGTCTACAAACTTGGTGTAAGTACAAACAGCCTGTGGAGCAAATGTTCACGGGTCCTCTGAAGGACAGAGAAGAGGAAAAATGCAGCTACTTGCTCCTCTGGATCGGTGAAACGGGGAGCGATATTTACAACACATGGACACTTACCGTGGCTGAATCAAAGGTACTGAAAACACTACGATTGTTTTGAAGGATATGTTGTGCCGAAGACAAGTACGATTTTCGCTCGGTACAAATTCCATGAGAAAGTACAGGGAGCTAGCGAGTCTTTTGAACAGTTTGTGACAGAGCTGCGTCTGCTTGTGAAAGACTGTGATTATGCAAACAAGGATGAGATGGTCAGGGACCGTATTGTATTTGGAATACACTCACCGCGAGCGAGAGAAACTTATGAATGTTGGGTCTGAGGTAACGCTGGATAAAGCTATCAACATAGCCAGATCTCAGGAGCGAGCACAGGCTCAGATGAAAACCATTTTGAGTGGCAGCATGAGCGCATCACGTGAGCAAGCAGTGCACGCAGTCAGGCAGACATCAAAGCACACCTCTGGTGCACAGAGAGCGCGTTTTAGAACGGAGAGAAACATAACTCCAAAACAGAGCGACACAGACTCAAAACACCCCAAAACATGTGGATATTGTGGATACAAAGTGCATGGCGAACAAGGAAATTGCCCAGCTAAAGGCAAACGGTGTACTAAATGTGGAAAATAGAATCACTTTACAAAAGTGTGCAGAGCTTACTGTGGAAAAACAGTACACACAGTGAGTGAAGATGAAATGTCAATCAGAGTCAAACGCTGATGAACTGTTTTATTGATTCAGTGACACAAAAAAGTCAAATATCATAGAAAGAGCAATCCTTTGCTGACATTGAGATGGGAACACAAGGCACAAAGCAAAAGTTCAAACTAGACACTGGTGCACAAGTAAACATTATTCCTCTGAATAAGTACCACAGCTTGACATCTGAATGCGAGCTACAGCCCACCACGCGCAGACTGACTGCTTATGGTGGCGAACAGCTCCCAGTAAAAGGCACATGCACTTTCAAATGCAAATACAAGTGACATGATTTTGGACTTTTATGTTGTTGACACTAGAGCACCTGCAGTGCTAGGTCTTAAAGCATGTTTAGACATGGACCTCATCAAGCTAGTTTTATCAGTGACAGCACCAGTAGAGACAGACGATGTACTAGAGGAGTTTGCTGATGTTTTTACAGGAATGTCTCTCTCCATTCTAAAACCTGCTCTCTGTGCACCGGAGGTGTGCTTTGATGTCTGCCTCACTGCGTGCACTTCTTGTTCACGTTATTCCCAGGAGAATGTACCAGACGCAACCCCTGTGGTTTACCCACGAGAAAGATTCCCCTTGCTCTCCTTGCCCGTCTGAAGAAAGAGTTGGAGAGCATGGAGCAATCTGACATAGTCACCAAGGTTACAGAACCGACTGACTGGGTAAACGCGTTAGTGATGGTGGAGAAACCACTCACAAGCAAGCTCCGAATATGTCTCGACCCAAGAGACTTGAACAAGGCTATCAAACGCCCCCATTATCCTTTACCGACGCTAGATGGCATCACACACAAGCTAGCGGGAACACACTACTTCAGTGTCATGGACGCTAGATCAGGCTACTGGGCTATCAAGCTCATAGAAGAGTCATCTAAGCTCACAACATTCAACACACCGCTTGGATGCTACAGGTTCCGCCGCCTGCCTTTTGGGATTATCTCAGCCCAAGACGACTTTCATCGAAAAATCGACGAAGTGTACGAAGGCCTTGATGCAATTGTGGACAACATCCTTGTCTATGGTCGAACCAAAGAGGAGCACGACCGAAACCTAGAGAGAGGAGTCCGGCTCAACCCCGAGAAGAGCATAGTCGGCGCTACAGAGGTCAGCTACTTCGGACATCTTCACCAATCCTTGCCTTGCGACAAAGAGCTCAAGACTCCAAGTGGACGCGTTGAAGTATGGACTAGGTGTAGTGCTACTGCAAGAAAGAAAGCCCATCGGCTACGCTTCCAAATCTCTCACAGACTGTGAAATCGACTACGCTCAAATCGAAAAGGAGCTCTACGCCATTTTGTTCGGATGTAAACGTTTCCATCAGTACATATATGGACGACAAGTCATTGTGGAATCAGACCACAAGCCCCTTGAGTCAATTATGAGGAAACGACTAGCCGCAGCCCCACCAAGGCTACAGAGAATGATCCTTCAACTACAAAAATGTGACTTCACAATCACTCACCATCCAGGCAAAGACATCCCTGTCACAGACACACTCTCCAGGAAGTGTCTTACCTATAAGGACAGCAGCCTCCGTGAAGGCATGGACATGCAAGTGCACACAGTGTACAGCAACTTAGTGACACAGTTAGTGACACAAAACGGAAGGAGATCCAAGCAGAAACAGAAAAGGACACACAACTCACACAGCTGAGGAAAGTCATACAGGATGGATGGCCTGAGGAGAGGAGAAAATGCCCTCAGAGCGTCTCAGAATTCTGTAACCATCGTGATGAACTATCACAGATCAACGGAATACTTTTCAAAGGAGAGAAAATCATTTATTCCTACCAGTCTCAGAGAAGAGATTTTGACAAAGATCCATGCTGGACACATGGGCATGGAAAAGTGCAAACAGAGAGCACGGGACATTTTGTTTTGGCCTGGAGTGTGGAAATTAATAGGACATTGTTGGTAAATGCGCCATATGTCTTGAACGACGCCCCTCCAAACACCAAAGAGCCAATGTTACCTCACTGTATCCCAGACCGAACCTGGCAGGTCGTGGCAACCGATCTGTTCACCTGGAACAACGAGGACTACATTGTAACAGTGGATACTTCAAACTCGACAAGCTTCACAGCACCACATCTGCAGCTATGATACACAAGCTGAAAGCAGCCTTTGCCGGGCATGGCATTGTAGAGACTTTAATATCTGACAATGGGCCCTGTTACAAATCATACGAGTTTGAATCCTTCACAAAAGCATGGGAGTTTACACATGTCACCACAAGCCCACATTACCCTCAAAGTAATGGACTTGCTGAAAAATCTGTGCAGATTGCTAAATCATTACATTTAAGACATTTACATTTAAGTCATTTAGCAGACGCTCTTATCCAGAGCGACTTACAAATTGGTGCATACACCTTATGACAACCAGTGGAACAGCCACTTGCATCTAAATCTTGTTGGGGGGGAAGGGGGGTGAGAAGGATTACTTACCCTTACTTACCCTATCCTAGGTATTCCTTGAAGAGGTGGGGTTTCAGGTGTCTCCGGAAGGTGGTGATTGACTCCGCTGTCCTGGCGTCGTGAGGGAGTTTGTTCCACCATTGGGGGCCAGAGCAGCGAACAGTTTTGACTGGGCTGAGCGGGAACTGTACTTCCTCAGTGGTAGGGAGGCGAGCAGGCCAGAGGTGGATGAACGCAGTGCCCTTGTTTGGGTGTAGGGCCTGATCAGAGCCTGGAGGTACTGAGGTGCCGTTCCCCTCACAGCTCCGTAGGCGAGCACCATGGTCTTGTAGCGGATGCGAGCTTCAACTGGAAGCCAGTGGAGAGAGCGGAGGAGCGGGGTGACGTGAGAGAACTTGGGAAGGTTGAACACCAGACGGGCTGCGGCGTTCTGGATGAGTTGTAGGGGTTTAATGGCACAGGCAGGGAGCCCAGCCAACAGCGAGTTGCAGTAATCAAGACGGGAGATGACAAGTGCCTGGATTAGGACCTGCGCCGCTTCCTGTGTGAGGCAGGGTCGTACTCTGCGGATGTTGTAGAGCATGAACCTACAGGAACGGGACACCGCCTTGATGTTAGTTGAGAACGTCAGGGTGTTGTCCAGGATCACGCCAAGGTTCTTAGCGCTCTGGGAGGAGGACACAATGGAGTTGTCAACCGTGATGGCGAGATCATGGAACGGGCAGTCCTTCCCCGGGAGGAAGAGGAGCTCCGTCTTGCTGAGGTTCAGCTTGAGGTGGTGATCCGTCATCCACACTGATATGTCTGCCAGACATGCAGAGATGCGATTCGCCACCTGGTCATCAGAAGGGGAAAGGAGAAGATTAATTGTGTGTCGTCTGCATAGCAATGATAGGAGAGACCATGTGAGGTTATGACAGAGCCAAGTGACTTGGTGTATAGCGAGAATAAGAGAGGGCCTAGAACAGAGCCCTGGGGACACCAGTGGTGAGAGCGCGTGGTGAGGAGACAGATTCTCGCCACGCCACCTGGTAGGAGCGACCTGTCAGGTAGGACGCAACCAAGCGTGGGCCGCGCCGGAGATGCCCAACTCGGAGAGGGTGGAGAGGAGGATCTGATGGTTCACAGTATCGAAGGCAGCCGATAGGTCTAGAAGGATGAGAGCAGAGGAGAGAGAGTTAGCTTTAGCAGTGCGGAGCGCCTCCGTGATACAGAGAAGAGCAGAGTCTCAGTTGAATGACTAGTCTTGAAACCTGACTGATTTGGATCAAGAAGGTCATTCTGAGAGAGATAGCGGTAGAGCTGGCCAAGGACGGCACGCTCAAGAGTTTTGGAGAGAAAAGAGAGAAGGGATACTGGTCTGTAGTTGTTGACATCGGAGGGATCGAGTGTAGGTTTTTTCAGAAGGGGTGCAACTCTCGCTCTCTTGAAGACGGGAGGGACGTAGCCAGCGGTCAGGGATGAGTTGATGAGCGAGGTAAGGTAAGGGAGAAGGTCTCCGGAAATGGTCTGGAGAAGAGAGGAGGGGATAGGGTCAAGCGGGCAGGTTGTTGGGCGGCCGGCCGTCACAAGATGCGAGATTTCATCTGGAGAGAGAGGGGAGAAAGAGGTCAGAGCATAGGGTAGGGCAGTGTGAGCAGAACCAGCGGTGTCGTTTGACTTAGCAAACGAGGATCGGATGTCATCGACCTTCTTTTCAAAATGGTTGACGAAGTCATCTGCAGAGAGGGAGGAGGGGGGGGGAGGATTCAGGAGGGAGGAGAAGGTGGCAAAGAGCTTCCTAGGGTTAGAGGCAGATGCTTGGAATTTAGAATGGTAGAAAGTGGCTTTAGCAGCAGAGACAGAGGAGGAAAATGTAGAGAGGAGGGAGTGAAAGGATGCCAGGTCCGCAGGGAGGCGAGTTTTCCTCCATTTCCGCTCGGCTGCCCGGAGCCCTGTTCTGTGAGCTCGCAATGAGTCGTCGAGCCACGGAGCGGGAGGGAGGACCGAGCCGGCCTGGAGGATAGGGGACATAGGGAGTCAAAGGATGCAGTAAGGGAGGAGAGGAGGGTTGAGGAGGCAGAATCAGGAGATAGGTTGGAGAAAGTTTGAGCAGAGGGAAGAGAAGATAGGATGGAAGAGGAGAGAGTAGCGGGGAGAGAGAGCGAAGATTGGGACGGCGCGATACCATCCGAGTAGGGGCAGTGTGGGAAGTGTTGGATGAGAGCGAGAGGGAAAAGGATACAAGGTAGTGGTCGGAGACTTGGGGAGTTGCAATGAGGTTAGTGGAAGAACAGCATCTAGTAAAGATGAGGTCAAGCGTATTGCCTGCCTTGTGAGTAGGGGGAGGGTGAGAGGGTGAGGTCAAAAGAGGAGAGGAGTGGAAAGAAGGAGGCAGAGAGGAATGAGTCAAAGGTAGACGTGGGGAGGTTAAAGTCGCCCAGAACTGTGAGAGGTGAGCCGTCCTCAGGAAAGGAGCTTATCAAGGCATCAAGCTCATTGATGAACTCTCCGAGGGAACCTGGAGGGCGATAAATGATAAGGATGTTAAGCTTGAAAGGGCTGGTAACTGTGACAGCATGGAATTCAAAGGAGGCAATAGACAGATGGGTAAGGGGAGAAAGAGAGAAAGACCACTTGGGAGAGATGAGGATCCCGGTGCCACCACCCCGCTGACCAGAAGCTCTCGGGGTGTGCGAGAACACGTGGGCGGACGAGGAGAGAGCAGTAGGAGTAGCAGTGTTATCTGTGGTGATCCATGTTTCCGTCAGTGCCAAGAAGTCAAGGGACTGGAGGGAGGCATAGGCTGAGATGAACTCTGCCTTGTTGGCCGCAGATTGGCAGTTCCAGAGGCTACCAGAGACCTGGAACTCCACGTGGTCGTACGCGCTGGGACCACCAGGTTAGGGTGGTCGCGGCCACGCGGTGTGGAGCGTTTGTATGGTCTGTGCAGAGAGGAGAGAACAGGGATAGACAGACACATAGTTGACAGGCTACAGAAAAGGCTACGCTAATGCAAGGAAATTGGAATGACAAGCGGACTACACGTCTCGAATGTTCAGAAAGTTAAGCTTACGTAGCAAGAATCTTATTGACTAAAATGATTAAAATGATACAGTACTGCTAAAGTAGGCTAGCTGGCAGTAGCTGCGTTGTTGACACTACACTAATCAAGTCGTTCCGTTGAGTGTAATAATTCTACAGTGCTGCTATTCGGGGGCTAGCTGGCTAGCTAGCAGTGTTTACGTTACGTTGAGTTAAAAGAACGACAATAGCTGGCTAGCTAACCTAGGGAATCGGTCTAGACTACACAATTATCTTTGAAACAAAGACGGCTATGCAGCTAGCCACGATCAAACAAATCAAACCGCTGCACTGCAATGAAACGAAAATGTGAAACCACCTGACCGGGTTGTTGAATTCAAAACAGCAGACGTTGGCTAGCTGTTAGCAGTTAGCTGTTGGCTAGCTAGCAGAGTCTCCTACGTTAAGGACGACAAATAGCTGGCTAGCGAACCTCAGTGAATTAAGATAATCACTCCAAGGCTACACACACTAAACTACACAATTATCTTGGAAACAAAGACAGCTATGTAGCTAGTTAACACTGAACTAATCAAGTCGTACAGTTGAGTGAATAGCACTACAGTGATGCTAATCTGTGTGCGTTAGCTAGCTCCTGGGCGAATAGCAGTGAAGGCTACGTTAGGGCGACGAAATACGATAATTATGCAATTATCTCTGATACAAGGACGGCTATGTAGCTAGCTAAGAAGAATTGCTAAGATTAGACAAATCAACCGTTGTACTATAATGAAATGTAATGAAAAAGTTATAAAAAGTTATACAACCTGCAGAGCGAAGTGCGAATGCGACCGCTCGCTCCAACCGGAACCGGAGAAAGCAAAAGCAGACGAGAGACCCCTACCTCAGTCTCCTTGAATACCGCAACACTCCAGTTGACAACTTCAAATCACCAGCCCAGCTGTTGATGAGCCGCAGACTTCGCTCAATCCTTCCCAGCACCAACCAGCAGTTGCAACCTGAGGTCATCAGCTACAAGGAAATGCATGAAAAACGTGCAGAGACAACAACAAAAGCGATACTACGACAGGTCAGCTAGACCACTGCCACCACTGATCGACGGAGAGTCAGTTAGAATCCAGGAGCATGGCCTCTGGAAGCCAGCAGTCGTCATCTAGCCAGCTGACACTGAACGTTCATATCACGTCCACACCGCAGAAGGAGCGGTGTACCGCCGCAGTCGTCACCTACTGAACACAAAAGAACAACACACTGATGAGATGAACTGTTCCCCTGAAAGAGAACGTGATGGACTAAACACACACAGCACAACATACACCATACTTATCGGCAACACCACAAGAACTGTTGACTGACACAGAAGCATGCTCAGCATCATATCGCACAAGGTCAGGAAGAGAGGTCAAGCCCAGAGCTGTCTTAGACCTGTGAAATGTCAAAGGGTGTAGGCGGATCGCTGCCCTAAAAGAATTCCAGACTGTAAACTTGTTATTGAAAGTTCACTTGAAATGCTTTGGTATTGTATTTGTTTGAAATGTTGAGATGTTATTTCTACAGTGGAAGCTGAGTTGCTGAGAATCCCTTGTTTGAAAAGTAACAGTATGTTGGATTATTGTTTCAGAGTCTATGTTGATTCAGTTAGTGTAGTATGCAATATAAATGGGTACCTACCTTGAGTTCAAACTTCAGAGCATGTATTCAAAAGAAACGCTTAGAATATGTAAACATTTTTCTTTTGTTTTAAAAGAAGGGGGATGTAATATGTGTAAACATACTGAATTGTAATTGGATGTATTTTACCGCCATACTGTGCTATGATTGGTTACGACCACCCAAATGGTTAGGTCATGGTCAGTTTATCCTGGTTGGCGATACGTGAACATGCCAGTTATAGCTAGCTAATAAAGAGCTGCGTTAAGAAATATCCTGTAGTACTACATTTGACTATTTTGTACAAAGTGTGCAAAACAAGACAAGTATCTTATAACAAGTATCTTATCAAATAGGAATAGGCGAGGCATGAATATGTTGCCTACATGAATAAAGATTTAATGTAGCCAAAGTTTATAGGGTCCCCTAGGAAAACATGGACCATCACTTTGGTTCCTACCCTGTCACAATTACTCCTCCATGGCATTTTCATTCGTTGTCATGTCAAACAACACTGTATTCAAAGTGCCCACTATTATTTATATTCTAACTATAGAGTTAGAATAAACATTCTATTTCCATGATTCCAAACATTCAAGTTTTTTTTATCTAAATCGCAGTTGCAACGTTTGGTTAAAAAGTGGTCCTTCTGTAGCTCAGTTGGTAGAGCATGGCGCTTGTAACGCCAGGGTAGTGGGTTCGATTCCCGGGACCACCCATACGTAGAATGTATGCACACATAACTGTAAGTCGCTTTGGATAAAAGCGTCTGCTAAATGGCATATATTATATTATTATTATATTTAAAAATAAGGCCTAGTTTTTTTGCCCATATAGTGGCAGTGTGGAAATTATCTAGAATGAGTGCAGGAAATGCAGAAATTGATGGAAATGCAGGAAATAATTTTAGGTTGAAGTTGATTTGAACAGTATTAAACAATCAGAATGGAGAAAGACCCATTGAAATAAATGTAGAATATATGTGTTGCCACCCTAGGCTCATGCACTACTCATAACGCAAATGTAGAACTTTTCTTCATCAAAAAATTTAAATACCGTCAAATTTGGAAAAATACCATGATATATTTTGGCCATATCGCCCAGCCCTAATTTATATACAAATCTCTGGTAACAGTCAATTTTCTTTACATGGAGGGGGAGAGCATGATGCTCGTGAATTTGTGCGTCCCATGTTGTGTAAATTGTAACGATGAATCGAAATCCACGACTTAGCCTAATTATTGTTTTCTGTGTGTTTCACATTGCCAACCACACAGAGTCATGGCACAAAGTAGGCTATTTACCGTGCGTTGATGATAACTGAACAGCAAGTGTTGACTAGTTTATAAAAAAGTGTCGATCTGACTGAAATAAAGTCTTAACTCCCATATCCCTTTGCCATTCATAAATATAACCACGTTGCATGATTTATGTCCGTGGAATCATATTGGGACAAGTATACCTTTCCTAAGATGTCGGGGTTTGCCAGACAGTGACACTAAAATTTGTGACGTCTCGTCAGTGAAGCCTAACCAATCGCATCCATGAGAGAGACGTTCATTTGGCTCTCTATTTTGCACAGGTTACTGGTAGGCCTAGGCTGTTTGGCGATTATTTGCAGTGCAGATACGTTCTGAAAACATTCAATGAAGATGGTGAATCATTACTGCAGGAACAATGGGCAGTGGAGAACCTTTATTCTGATCCAAAAATGATAATTAGGCTTCATGGACTCCATGCATTAAAACGGAATTCAACAATATTCAAAAATGTATTGAATCATCTAAATGTATTGAATATTCATAAGACATGAAGAGAATGCATCAGTGATTCGTATTTCCTGCAACTTTGTGAATGAGGCCACGAGAATGCCCCTGTGTGTGGCTGTTAGTGATGATCAGGGGTGCAACTTTCACTGGGGATGGGGGGGACATGCTGGTTGAGACAATGCCAAGAGTGTGCAAAGCTGTCATCAAGGCAAAGGGTGGCTACTTTGAAGAATATAAAATGTATTTTGATTTGTCTTTTTGGCTAGAAAATAGTAAATATAAAGAAACCCCTTGAATGAGTAGGTGTGTCCAAACTTTTGACTGGGTATACAGTTGAAGTCGGAAGTTTACATACACTTAGGTTGGAGTCATTAACTCATTTTTCAACCACTCCACAAATGTCTTGTTAACAAACTATAGTTTTTGCAAGTCGGTTAGGAAATCTACTTTGTGCATGACAAGTCATTTTTCCAACAATTGTTTACAGACAGGTCATTTCACTTATAATTCACTATATCACAATTCCAGTGGGTCAGAAGTTTACATGCATACACTAAGTTGACTGTGTCTTTAAACAGCTTGGAAAATTCCAGAAAATTATGTCATGGCTTTAGCAGCTTCTGATAGGCTAATTGACATCATTTGAGTCAATTGGAGGTGTACCTGTGGATGTATGTCAAGGCCTACATTCAAACTCAGTGTCTCATTGCTTGACATCATGGGAAAATCAAAAGAAATCAGCCAAGACCTAAGGGGGGGGGGGGAAATTGGTTCATCCTTGGGAGTAATTTCCAAACGCCTGAAGGTACCACATTCATCTGTACAAACAATAGTACGCAAGTATAAACACCATGGGACCACACAGCCGTCATACTGCTCAGGAAGGAGACGCGTTCTGTCTCCTAGAGATGAAAGTACTTTGGTGCGAAAAGTGCAAATCAATCCCAGAACAACAGCAAAGGACCTTGTGAAGATGCTGGAGGAAACGGGTATATAAGTATCTATATCCACAGTAAAACGAGTCCTATATCGACATAACTTGAAAGGCCGCTCAGCAAGGAAGAAGCCACTGCTCCAAAACCGCCATAAAAAAGCCAGACTACGGTTTGCAACTGCACCTGGGGACAAAGATCATACTTTCTGGAGAAATGTCTGATGGAACACAAATAGAACTGTTTGGCCATAATGACCATTGCTATGTTTGGAGGAAAAAGCGGGAGGCTTGCAAGCCGAAGAACACTATGCCAACCGTGAAGTACGGGGGTGGCAGCATCATGTTGTGGGGGTGCTTTGCTGCAGTAGGGACGAGTGCACTTCACAAAATAGATGGCATCATGAGGAAGGAAAATTATGTGGATATATTGAAGCAACATCTCAAGACATCAGTCTGGAAGTTAAAGCTTGGTCGCAAATGGGTCTTCCAAATGAACAAAGACCCCAAGCATACTTCCAAAGTTGTGGCAAAATGGCTTAAGGACAACAAAGTCAAGGTATTGGAGTGGCCATCACAACCTCAATCCCATAGAACATTTGTTGGCAGACCTGAAAATGAGTGTGCGTGCAAGGTCTACAAACCTGACTCAGTTACACCAGTTTGTCAGGAGGAATGGGCAAAATTCCCCCAATTTATTGTGGGAAGCTTGTGGAATGCGACGCGAAACGTTTCACCCAAACTAAACAATTTAAAGGCAATGATACCAAATACTAATTGAGTGTATGTAAACTTCTGACCCACTGGAAATGTGATGAAAGAAATAAAAGCTGAAATAAATCATTCTCTCTACTATTATTGTGACATTTCACATTCTTAAAATAAAGCGGTGAACCTAAGACAGGAAATCTATATTAGGATTAAATGTCAGGAATTATGAAAAACTGAGTTTAAATGTATTTGGCTAAGGTGCATGTAAACTTCAGGTGTGTGTGTGTGTGTGTGTGTGTGTGTGTGTGTGTCACGTTCTGACCTTAGTTCCTTTGTTATGTCTTTTGTTTTAGTATGGTCAGGGCGTGAGTTGGGTGGGTTGTCTGTTCGTTTTTCTATAATTTGGGATTTCTGTGTTCAGCCTAGTATGGTTCTCAATCAGAGTCAGCTGTCAATCGTTGTCCCTGATTGAGAATCATACTTCGGTAGCCTGGTTTATATATATATATGTATATATGTATGTATATATACAGCCTGAAACTGGGAGAAACGGAAACCTGGAAAAACAAAACCTTTAATAAATGTGTCTGTTTTTAATAAAATACATAATTTGAAGAATAAACATTGATTTTTCCAATCTGGGAAGTAAACTCGATTAAAGTATTCCAATAATTTTACTGTGCATTTCAGATGGAATCAAGGCATTAGGATGGACACAAATATACCTCTTTCTGCAAATACATTTGAACTACTTCTCCGATTTGGCCGGCTACTCTATGTACTGTACTTGTGGAAACACTGTCTTTCCCTCTCTCTCTCTACTCCATATCTATTTAGATCAGTGTGTCCTTGTTGGGGTCATAAGCCCCCTGTTAAACTCAGCAGGGCGTCCTGTTTTGATCGGCCCCTCTGGCTTGACTGCTCGTTAGGGACTGTGTCATTAGTGACTGTCGTTAGGGACTCTCGTTAGTGTGGGACACTGAATGGACACGGCACTGCAGCCATCTTAAATCCTGCCCAGCTCTCAGTTCCCAGGCACTGGGAATAGAATAGAGGCAGTCTTGGGAGGGTTGCCAAGCATGTTCCCCGAACCCCATCCCTTGGTGCATGGCCCAAATCCTGCTATAGCATACACATGTGAACGTACTCTCTCTCTCTCTCCCGTTCTCGCAATCATTCACTCACTCTAGTGCTGTCCCTGACTAAAATAAATCTTTGTCGACTGAGAGTCGGCTGTTCTTTCAACCAAACGATTGGTCAACATTTTTAAACGTGTATTTTTCCATATATAACGACACCCTATGTTTGAATAAAATCAGCTGTATGTAGGCTACTGAGCTTGCTGATGCTTTAAGCACCGCGATT
This sequence comes from Oncorhynchus keta, assembly GCF_023373465.1. NCBI lineage: Eukaryota > Metazoa > Chordata > Actinopteri > Salmoniformes > Salmonidae > Oncorhynchus > Oncorhynchus keta. The sequence continues at coordinate 32,298,074 of NC_068426.1, read as the reverse complement.
AAAAGTTAAGACACACAAATTAGACTCCCAGTTACACAATAAATGTTCCTTTTGTTCCATAAAGATTGTTTTTATATCCAAAACACATCTGTTTGTTTGTCGTGTTATGTTCAGAAATCCACAGGAAAGAGCGGTCACGACAATGCAGACAAATTCCAAATAGTTTCCGTAATGTCCACAGAAACATGTCAAACGTTTTTTATAATCAATCCTCAGGTTGTTTTTAAAATATATAATCGATAATATATCAACCGCAACAGTCTTGTTCAGTAGGAGAGGGAACGGCAATAGCTGCCCAAACTCTGTTGCGCAAGCAAAACTCGTGCGAACACTTGACACGATGTTATCGTTCTGGCTCATTTTTCAAAATAAAAGCCTGAAACTATGTCTGTATACTGTGTTGACACCTTGAGGAAGCAATAGGAAAGGGAATCTGGTTGATATCCCTTTAAATGGAGCAAAGGGAGGCTATGGAACATGGAGTTTTCAAAATAGAAGCCACTTCCTGGTTTGATTTTCCTCTGGGTTTCGCCTGCAATATCAGTTCTGTTATACTCACAGACAATATTTTGACAGTTTTGCAAACTTTAGAGTTTTCTATCCAATACTACTAATAATATGCATATATTAGCAACTGAGACTGAGGAGCTGGCCGTTTACAATGGGCACCTTTTCATCCAAGCTACTCAATACTGCCCCTGCAGCCATAAGAAGTTAACCTAATAAAAACAGTTATGTAGGAATGGTGTTTGTGCAGTAGGCCTAATACATTATCACAGCATATTGGCTATATGCCTGGCCTGACAATATCGTTCTTCTCAGATCATATTACACTGAACAATAAATATAAATGCAACATGTAAAGTGTTGGTCCCATGTTTCTTGAGCTGAATAAAAGATTCCAGAAATGTTCCATATGCACAAAAAGCTTTTTTCCTTCAAATTTTGTGCACAAATTTGTTTACATCCCTGTTAGTGAGCATTTCTCCTTTGCCAAGATAATCCATCCACCTGACAGGTGTGGCATATCAAGAAGCTGATTAACCTCTTGGTCCTACCTGGCACGCAGGCGTCCCATCTAGAGCTCTGGAAATGCAAATGCGCTACGCTAAATGCTAATAGTATTAGTTAAAACTCAAACGTTCATTAAAATACACATGCAGGGTATTGAATTAAAGCTACACTCGTTGTGAATCCAGGCAACAAGTCAGATTTTTAAAATGCTTTTCGGCGAAAGCATGAGAAGCTATTATCTGATAGCATGTAACACCCCAAAAGACCCGCAGGGGACGTAAACAAAATAATTAGCATAGTCGTCGCTACACAAACCGCACAAATAAAATATAAAACATTCATTACCTTTGACCATCTTCTTTGTTGGCACTCCTAGATGTCCCATAATCACTATTGGGTCTTTTTTTCGATTAAATCGGTCCATATATAGCCTAGATATCGATCTATGAAGACTGTGTGATAAACGGAAAAAAATAGCGTTTCATAACTTAACGTCATTTTTTTAAATTCAAAAAGTCGACGATAAACTTTCACAAAACACTTCGAAATACTTTTGTAATGCAACTTTAGGTATTAGTACACGTTAATAAGCGATACAATTCATCAGGAGGCGATGTCAATTCTATAGGTGTCTGTTTTGAAAAAATGTCTTGGAGAGAGCTCGACCAAAACATCCGGTCGGAGACCGGAGGGAATCGATTCCCTTGATTCGGTTAGACCAAGAATCAATTGCGACTCAAATGACAAGACTCTAGACAACGTGTGGAAGCTGTAGGCACTGCAACCTCGGCCTCATTTAATTCGATTCACTTTGAACAATTCCTTGAAGTCGCGGATGGATATTTTTTTCCATTTTCAGTGATCAGATATTCCTGCACTTTTCGATGAAACGCACGTTCTGTTATAGTCACAGCTGTGATTTAACCAGTTTATAAACATCTGAGTGTTTTCTATCCACACATACTAATCATATGCATATACTATATTCCTGGTCTGAGTAGCAGGGCGCTGAAATGTTGCGCGATTTTTAACAGAATGTTCGAAAAAGTAGAGGGTCGACTTAACAGGTTAAACAACATGATCATTACACAGGTGCACCTTGTGCGGCCATTTTAAAATGTGCAGTTTTGTCACGGAACACAATGCCACAGATGTCTGAAGTTTTGAGGAAGCATGCAATTGGCATGCTAACTACAGGAGCTGTTGCCAGATCATTTTATGTTAATTTCTCTACCGTAAGCTGCCTCCAATGTCGTTTTAGAGAATTTGGCAGTACTTCCAACCGGCCTCACAACCCTAGACCACTTGTAACCACACCAGCCCAGGACAACCACATCTGGTTTCTTCGCCTGCAGGATCGTCTGAGACCAGCCACCTGGACAGCTGATGAAACTGTGGGTTTGCACAGCCGAAGAATTTCTGCACAAACTGTCAGAAGCCGTCTCAGGGAAGCTCATCTGCTTGCTCGTTGTCCTAACCAGGGTCTTGACCTGACTGCACATTTTTGTAATAATGACAATTCCAACAGTACTGAATGAACAATGAACACTTTTATTTTAACTTAATATAATACATATGGGCTTTTGGATAGGTGTTCTTAAGGTGATTCCACCGGTTGGTGCTATTTTTTGATTTAGCCGTTGCTGACCCCATGCCAATGGTGCCAATTCCATGTAATAGTCCCACACTGGTGCTCTGCATTTCTCTGCCAACTGTAAAACACACACACAGCTCTGAAGTGACAATGATACTGAAGAGTCTGCTTAGGAGACAAATACTCTCAACTGTTTGAATAAAAATAGAGTTTAAGTTACCTGTGATGAATGTTGAAAACAAAAACTATCATTTATATATGCAGGAAATCCTATTTTAATAATGGACATGCTAAGAATTGACTACCAAAGTGCGAGTCATAATTCCCATGACACCTTCTAGCAAAATCTGAAAATGTATTTATTCCATAGGATATTTTTAGATTCACTTAAAATAAGGTCTGTGTTTCGTGTAGGCTTACACCACCTTGCCAATTGTATAACTGTGTAGATATCCATAGGACACGGTAACTCTGATCAATATTGGCTAAATATAAGCAAAGATCATTTGTTTTGTAGAGTGGATTTATGAAAATATTTTGACAAACGTTACCTTATCCTAGTGAGGTTTACACGGGTATCAAAACCCGAGGCGGTTTAAGCCTGCACGAAACACATACCTTATTTGAAGTAGATCAAGACATTCTGTATGGCAGACATGAACGGTAAAATAACGAAGGAACCCCTTTCAAGTTCAGCCGCAAGTTGTTACAGGAATTATAACGCGTCGACTATTTCTCTCTAAACCATATACCTTTGACTATTACGAGCCTGCTGCTGCCTACCACCCCTCAGTCAGACGGCTCTATCAAAAATCAAATCATAGACTTAACAATAATAAACACACAGAAATACTAGACTTAGGTCAAATCTGGAAACTATCACCTCGAAAACAAAACATTTATTCCATTCTGTATTTTATCTAACGGGTGGCATCCATGAGTCTAAATATTCCTGTTACATTGCACAACCTTTAATGTTATGTCATAATTACGTAAAATTCTGGCAAATTAGTTTGCAAAGAGCCAGGCGGCCCAAACTGTTGCATATACCCTGACTCTGTGTGCAATGAACGCTAGAGAAGTGACACAATTTCACCTGGTTAATATTGCCTGCTAAGCTGGATTTCTTTTAGCTAAATATGCAGGTTTAAAAATATATACTTGTGTATTGATTTTAAGAAAGACATTGATGTTCATGGTTAAGTACACATTGGTGCAACGGCAGTCGTTGATTGATTGTTTTTTATAAGATACTTTTAATGCTAGCTAGCAACTTACCTTGGCTTACTGCATTCGCGTAACAGGCGGGCTCCTCGTGAGGCAGGTGGTTCGAGCGTTGGACTAGTTAACTGTAAGGTCGCAAGATTGGATTCCCCGAGCTGACAAGGTAAAAATCTGTCGTTCTGCCTCGTTCCTAGGCCGTCATTGAAAATAAGAATGTGTTCTTAACTGACTTGCCTAGTTAAATAAAGATTAAATAAAGGTGTAAAAAAAAATAAAAAAACATTGGCAAAATCGGCGCCCAAAAATACAGATTTCCGATTGTTATGAAAACGTGAAATCGGCCCTAATTAATCGGCCATTCCAATTAATCGGTCGACCTCCACTCTGGATCGATGTGTATGACAGCGTGTTCCAGTTCCCGCCAATATCTAGCAACTTTGCACAGCCATTGAAGAGGAGTGGGACAATATTCCACAGGCCACAATCAGCAGCCTGATTGTGTTGCGCTGCATGAGGCAAATGGTGGTGACACCAGATACTGACTGGTTTTCTGATCCACGCCCCTACTTTTTTTAAAGGTATCTGTGACCAACGGATGCATACCTGTATTCCTAGTCATGTGAAATCCATAGATTAGGGCCTAATGATTTTTTTAAACAATTTTTCAATTTGTTGTGTTTTATGTTTTTGTTCAGTGTATATTGCAAAACTCGAGTTTTAATAACAAAATAGATCAGTTGGTGTTGGACTTACAATGAACAGGCTGAGCATAAATTGAAATAATATGCACTAATTAGCTTTATTATTTTACTGGACTGGTTGTAGGCTACCTGCATCTGATGGTAATGGTGCTTTCAAGACAACTGAGAACTCTGGGGGGAAAAGACTAGGTCAAATCATAACATCAGTGGTCGAAACGTCGGTGGTCTAGAAACATACCAGAGTTTCCAACTTGGAGGTTTCCAACCGGAGTTTCCAACTTGGATTCCCGGTTGTCTTCAACGCACTGAAGTCAGAAGTCTGAGATTTCCCCGAGTTCCCAGTTGTTTTGAACACTGCATTACTCTTAGCGGAAGGAGGGAGAGCGCAGCAGAGGGTCCGCCTCTCATGTTCCCTGCTCTTTCCTTACTTTCATCAGTTGAAACGGACCAGAGAGAGGGGACACAGTCTTCCACCTGATGGCGAAACTCGAGTCGCACCGTATCTGCCTCAGTCATGCACAAATTCATGTTGTTCCTGGGACCAGAGAAGGTCTCAATTAAAATATACACGATGAGCTGCTAATAATTACAAATGCAGGACAATCGATACACTTGACTACTCTTTCATTGCAGAGGCAACGCGACTAGAAGTAGGGAGAAATGCGTTTGATGTTTTCTAATAGTGTTGAATAAAAACGGTTGACTGTGCTTAATAAAAACGTGAACTCACTCGTAAAAACAGCAGCTTTTTGCTGTATTCTTTGACAGTCTCGTACTGGTCATGGTTTTAAAAGTCATGACATTTCACGTAGGCTAGTGTCAAACTTTGCTGTGGCCTAGGTCTTGGAAGCTGTAGGCACAGTGATATGAGGTATCCGATTGACCAGCGCAGTAGGCGCTCTCGATTTAGCCACAGATCTCCCGGTCCGCAGGGCTTCTGAATAAAGTGTGCCTACCGCAACAACGTAACACTGGGGGGCAAAGCCTCTATCGTTGGCTTTTCAACTGAAATGTTTTGTGATCGACTTGGAATGCCTTGAAGATCGACCAGTCGATCACGATCAATTGGTTGGTGACCACTGCTTTAGTGCCTTGTTGCAATCAGGATACATGTTTTGGAATATTTTCATTCTGTACAGGCTTCATTCTTTACGCTCTGTCATTTTAGGCCTAGGTTAGTATTGTGGAGTAACTACAGTGTTGGTGATTCATTCTCAGTTATCTCATATCACAGCCAATAAACTCTGTAATTGTTTTAAAATCACCATGGCTTCATGTTGAAATCCCTGAGCGGTTTCCTTCTTCTCCGGCAACTGAGTTAGGAAGGGTACCTGTATCTTTGTAGTGACTGGGTATATTGTTACACTATCCAAAGTGCAATTAATAACTGCTCCATGCTCAAAGGGATATTCAATGTCTGTTTAGTTTTTTTTACCCATCTACCAATAGGTGCCCTTCTTTGCAAACCATTGGAAAAACCTCCCTGGTCTTTGTGTTTGAATCTGTGCTTGAAATGCACTGCTCAACTGAGTGAACTTTAAGATAATTGTATATGTGGGGTACAGAGATGGGTTAGTGGTTTAAAAAGCATGTTAAACACTATTATTGCACACAGAGTGAGTCCATGCAACTTATTATGTGACTTGTTAAGCACATTTTTACTCCTGAACTTATTTAGGCTTGCCATAACAAAAGGGTTGAATGCTTATTACTCATACATTTCACCTTTTCAATTTTAACTAAGTTGTAAACATTTCTAAATTGTAAATTCGGGCTGTAACACTACAGTATTGAAAAAGGTCAAGGGGTGTGAATACTTTCTGAAGGCTATGGGAGACTGCCATAGCTTTGACTTTGTTTTGCAGTCCACCACTGACCTCTCTCTCCCTCTGTTTTTCTCCCCCCCAGGGTGATGATCTTCGAGGACAAGGCTAATGGGGCCAGCTGTAAGCCTGACGGGCCTCCACCCAAACGGGACATAGCCAGCCTGCCATAGACCCAGGACATCCAGAGCCTCTAGACTACAGAGGGGTCATAGGGACCCGACCTCGACCATTTCACCATCCTAGGCCCCTGCACTCAGCCAGGGACTTGTGTACATAGCCTTATCAACTCCCCACCTCAGGACGCACACGCGTCCCAGAAGGGGGGGGGGGGGTGTGTGTGTATCCTCCTCTGTTCAAAACATGTGGGAAAAAAAGAGGGAGGAGCAATCTCTTAACTATATATATTTGCTGTGAAGACGTTAAGGCAGATTAGCTTTTTTTATGACCAGTACATACCTGTATATATTTATATTGATCATGGCGATGAGAAATAAGTATTTTTAATTAGCGTGATCACTTGTAACCCCTGGCGATAACTGTGGAATTGAGTCGTTTTGTGAATATGAGCAAATTGTTGTTGTGTTTGCTGGGGATCAAACTAACAGAGGTGACTGTTTTGTATGTATGTGTTAATGAGAATATTGTGTGTCAACAACTCACATGTTCTACAGCAATCTGTGTATGGATACGAGTGAATTTATCATTAGGCCTGTTTTATCATGATTTCAATGTGGCGTTTAACCGTTTGACAGATGTAATGATTTCAGTGTAGTTGTAGTTAAGAGGTTTGGGGAGCTTGTTAGCTGTGACCCGTTTTAGGGAAACTAACCCAAATCCTTCATCTTATTTTCCACCCCTCCCTCTCCCCTGTTTCGCCCCCCACCCCCCACCACCACCAAATGTTCTAGTTTCTCTTTCAGATATTATATTTTTTAATTGTGTTAAAGTAGCATGCTGGTGATTTTAAAGCACACGTAATAATAAGAGCACAGTTATTTTTAACACCTTTACACACAGTAATCAACATCGTCCCACATGTTGGATTAGTGCCATGCAGACTCTGCTTGGTCATCGTCTCACTAGGTCAGGTTTGAGAGATTATGGTCCAACCCCATTCTTTCAGACGAGAGATGGGTTACTGTAGTTGGGATTAGGATTAGGAAGGGGGTCGGGGGGCATTAGGTCAGAGTATGATATGACTAGATCCGGTGTTGTAGATCGACACTGACTTTCTCAACCTAAAGGTTCCGGGGTGAATGGGTTCTCGTGAGTTGAGTTTAGGATTCAGGAAAGATTGGTTTTACGGTACGTGCACACACTGAAGATTCTCAGCCTGTTAGTATGAATTATGATTAAATCACATTCTTTCCAAGTGCCTAAAGTAGCATGTGGATGGAAGTCAGAGAGAAGAGTAGAGGATGGTGGAGGAGGTTTAGAGTTGGTCTTTATTCTCCCTCCTGAACCAGACCATTAAGTTGTGTTGTAGGTTATTGGAAGATGGTTTTAAAGGTGTTTATTCATGTGTATATTAGGGTAAGGCGTTTCTTGTTTGGTAGTGTACCCCTAGGTCTAGGCTATCAGATACTGCATTGATACTGGAGATCTGAATACATCTATGAAGTGATATTAGATACGCAGCTCAGGCCAGTGTCCCACATTTCCCGGCCTGACTATCCTAATCTCCATAGTGGCACCTCTTGACTTCCGAATTTCTATCTCGTCTTTGTAAAATGTGATGTACCTGTCCCATTTCAAATGGTATTATCTCCATCTTGCTATGTTTTGCTATTATCTTGTTCTTGAAAAAATATATATTTTCATCTCGTCTTATTCTGTACTTGTTCCTCTTCTTACTTCTCAGTCATTCCCCATCTCAGGCCGGGTTCATTTGTTTGTCACGTAAATTCTCTAATCTGTGCCTCAGCGCTGCTTTTCTATCTTTCGTTTTTTTCTCGAACTCACACTTAACATGGAATATAATAGTAACCGTAGTGTTTTAATTCATTAGCTTTACATTTTGTTAATGGAACGTCAGTTATGCATTTTCATTCCCAGTGTGTTGGGTAGAGGTCTTTTTAGTGGTATTTTAATTTAACCACCCGGACAATGCACATTTTTGTTTTGCAAACACCAAAGGAATTAAAGTTATTTCTGTTACACCGGCATATTTGTTATTGACTAGTTTGTTGTATGAGTAGTTGTTTGACAGAGTGAAGAAACTGTTCAATCAAACACTGAAACCAGCTTTCCTGTTTTTCTAGTACTGTTTGTAGGTGGATGGAAATAGGGGTTTAATGCTGTCACTTCTAGAAACAGAGAGGATTCCACTATGTCACAGGGTGTTTTAAATCACATAAACATGATCATGTACATGGATGTGGTTTATTCTAAGGTACTGTGTTTCAACCCATTTTGATATACAGTTATTGCTTCATTTTAAACCATAGACTTAATTTCATCCCATTTACAGTGTACTTTATGATTTAAATTCCATGTTACAGTAATTCATGTAGAGAAATATTAGTCACAGGCACTATAATGCTGTTCCACACATGTATACATGTGTTTTTCTTATGTTATGCATTGCCTCAAGGGAATGAGCTGGTGCTCCATGGCGGAAGCCCACTACCAGTGTCAGATTATGACATATACAGTAGAGGAAATATAGACGCAGATACCTCAGGCTATAGAGCCTTTCAGCATGTGTAAAACACCAGGCAACAACACTGAGCCCCTTTCACAGCTACCAGCAAAGACACATGGGCTATAAACCCATTTCACACACACACACAGCTAAACGTGTCAATAGGCCTAGTTGCTCAGCCACTTAGTCAAATGAACATGCACATTGCAAACCAGTCTCTTCTCGACATGGACACTTTCCACATGTTCACCAAAGCCTGGCGACAGAGTTCTCTGACTTCACTGGTTCGTAAAACACACAAACCCCGAAGCCTTACTATATTGTGTGTCAGTGTATGTGTGTGTCATTGTGTGTATTTGTTTGTGTGGGAGTGCTAGGAAAGTAACGTCCTGCTGGGGAAGGGGAGATGGCGGGGAGGAAGATTAGAGGCGATACGGAGGGAATACACTAATGAGCACAGCACACTGTGAGGAGGGAATCTGATGGGACAATAAGCACAGTAAGCACTTGTGTAATTAAAACAATCATCAGTGCTCTATGTGAAGACCTGTCACTAATGCCAGAGGCCTGTGCAACGACAGCGGACAAAGTCCTACTGAGTTACAAGTTAGGACTAGCATCTGGCATTCACTCAAAACAAAATGCCCTACTACTCGACAGGCTGACTCTAGCCCTGGTGCTCTTGTTAAGTGCTTCACTTTGTCCATGTTCCCTGACCGCTATCCAACGGGAAAAGTTGATAAGCTAGTATCCGTATCTATCCTCCAAAAGGTGCGTCTCCAACAGCTACATCTTATAGCTGCATTATATAGGCCTGTGTGAGAGTAGTAGCCTGATTGATCATATAGGTAACTGTCTATTGCTACTACTGCAATTTTTTTCAGCAGCGTTTCGCCACAGGTCTTCGCTGATTGACCCAGTCTAGACAGACTAGAGAAACACTTCAAACCATTTAAAACATCAATGTTGTAGCCTGGTCTGATTCCCTGTGGCAGGTACCCTGCTGTTAGGTGATCATGTAACACCCGGCGTTCCCAACAACCCCACCCTCTCGTTATCTTTGATCTTTCTCTTGGTTCATTCTATCCATCCAGGCTTTCAACAGCACCGCTCCCTCTTCAACCCCTCTCTCTCTCTCTTTCTACTCTTTCTTTCTTTTTCTCTCTGAGGTCTCTAACCCTGGGTCGGTCCTAATGAGCTTCAAAGCATAACATCTATTCGGCATGATAGAGAGAGCATTGAGATTAAAGAGCCTCCTCTCCTCCGAACAGTGAAAAGACTGCCTCACACGTACACTGAGTGTGGAAAACATTAAGGACACCTGCTCTTTCCATGACATAGACTGACCAGGTGAATCCAGGTGAAAGTTGTGATCTCTTATTTATGTCACTTGTTAAATCCACTTCAATAAATGTAGATGAAAAAGGGGAGACAGGTTAAATACTTATTTTTGAGCCTTGAGACAATTGAGACATGGATTGTAAATGTGTGCCATTCAGAGGGGGAATTGGCAAGACAAAAGATTTAAGCGCCTTTGAACGGGTTATGGTAGTAGGTGCCAGGCGCACCGGTTTGTGACAAGAACTTGCGGCGCTGCTGACATTTCTCACACTCAACATTGTCCCGTGTGTATCAAGAATGGTCCACCAGCCAACTTAACACAACTGTGGGAAGCATTGGAGTCAACATGGGCCAGCATCACTGTGGAACACTTTTGAAACATTGTGGAGTCCCTGCCCTGACTAAATGTTTTGTACACTCAGTGTACATTCTCTGCCTTTGATTTCTCCCTGTTTCACACTCCTCTGCTTTCATTTCAACTTCGTCCATCATTCATCCCTTTAAATTGTGACACCACCGAGTGGTGGTGGGATGATTCAGATATCATGTTACAGTAATCTCAGAAATCACAGACTCTGATGAGCCAGGATTGGGATTTATTTCCAGGATTTCTATCGGTCTGTTGCTGATTTCCATGAAATTCCATTCCCTAGTACTGACTAGGTGAATAGCTGTACAAGCAATTGTGCTTCATTCTCTCGTGTAGGCTACATGTTCTAAATGTCACCCTATTCCCATAGGGCTCTGGTCAAAAGTAGTGCACTATGTAGGGAATAGGTTGCAATTTGAGACGTATCCCCTGTTTGGAAAGGAAATTATGCATGAAACGTTCACTGTTAGTCCCAGCCTGAGGCTTTTCTGTGTGGCGTGGCTGTGACCTTTATTCTGTGCTAAATACCCCCCGTCCCCCCGTCCCCCCCGTCCAGGGCTCCTATCCTCCCTGGAAATACGATGACATCTTCTGGGGCACACAACAATGAACTGGTACTATTTCACATTTCTATTCAACTCAGACAGTTAGTTTGACTGTCATCTGGTGGCTGGAAAGTAGTATGCACATGTGTCAGACTGATAATTGGCCAGTGATCGTCACACAAATGATGAGGGCGAATATGTCTTACGATTTTAAACAACCTTTTTACAATCCGCTACATTGCAGGGGCCAGGAGTCACAATCGTGGGGAGAAAGACAGACAGGGTGGGGCGTTTTGAGATGGAATTACGCCGGGATGCCACCGGTGGGCAGCAAGCAAAGTTGGGAGAAGATGAATATTGGGACAGGGACACAGAAAGGAGGATTTCTGAGGAAAGGAGTGGAAAATAATATGATGAAGAGGTTGAAGAGAATGAGGAAAGCAGATTTTTCATTTCAATTTGAGGAAGATGCCGATAAAAGTGGAGATGGGTTGTCGAAGAGATTGGTGTCAAGTGCAAACAGAGTGAGTCGTGTGCCAGACCAAGTTCTGGAGGTGAAGTGGATGAGGGCGAGTTAAATGAGGTGGAAGGTGGGGTGAAGAGCTCGGAGCCCAAGCATGGCATCGATGAACGTGATACAGAATAATCTGGTCCAGTAGGAGTGACATTTTTGGAGAAAGTGGATCCTTGCCTTTTACCGGATCCATGTGTGGTTTCAGGGTGGTTGGGAAAGGAGTTGAATCAGTGAAGGTAACCTGTAGTGGACTTGTGGCTAGAGTCAGAGTAGTGCAGAAGTTGTCGTATGCCAAGACAGTGAAGAAAGTAGCGGGTGGATCAAGGATGAGGGATTTTGAGAGGATCCCTGTGAATAGCAGATATGTGCCAGCACTGAGGGATAGGCTAATGAGTGATATATGCTTCAGTAAGTTTGGCTTCTTAGTGTTCATATAGCAATCACAGAAAATAGATGTTGTGGTGGCAGCTGCAGAGAAGTGCTTGAGGGTAGGAGATTTGAGTAGAGTTACAGCCTGTGTTGAGCGGTATGTCCAGTTAGCCTGGGGTCGGATCAGATAGGGTTAAAGTAGTGGAATAAGATGATGGGTTTTAATGAGTATAGTGTAGTACAAATATATATATTTTTTTATTTTCTATATTTTGTTATGTTTTCCTGTTACCCTTTCCCATTTTGTATCACACGGTGTAATGGATCTATACTATAGTTCAGTTGGGGGCGGTAATGTAACATATCAAACCTTACCGAAGAAGAAGAAGACCGGAAGAGTATTTTTTCACGCTGTTTCGCATTTTCTTGCTCGCTCCAGCTAGTCTGCTCCGTCTGCCCGCAGCAGCAGATAGGCTAGGCTAGGCCACTGCTGGAAAGATGGCGACGACGGATAAACAGAAACATGAAGGAAGAGTGAAAATCGGACATTATATTCTTGGAGACACACTTGGAGTGGGGACGTTCGGGAAAGTTAAAGGTAACCGTTATGGCCTTTCTTAGCGAGTTGCCACCGGCAGTTACCCGCGAGAGAGGATGGGGACGTTTCTCTGTTAGCTAGCCAGCCGTGTGCTAACACTTATTGGCCTCTAACGTCTTTTAGCTAGCTTGCTTTGCTAGGCTAGTTCGTCAACGTCGTTAGCTCAGCCAGGCTCTAGAATCAAACAGTTAAGTTAGCGTACTAGGCGGTCTACCTTTGATCGATCAACCGATAGTGCTGTCATGTGTTCAACCTAGTTAGCTTGCTAGCCAGCGAACGTTAGTTATGTGGTCGAGTTACTCAGAGCTTTAGGTAACCAAGTTTACACGCTTGCTGGCTAACCGCAGTTGGCAAACTAGTATAATCTTAGCTCAAATTGCTAGCCAAGGCAATACAACATTAATGGTTTCTCAACCAGGAAACCTGTTTATTCAGTTAACTAACGTGAGCTGCCCAGTTACACACTGACCATCTAGCCGTGCTCGCCCCATGCCATACATGCATTTATGCAAACTATCTTGGGCCTGGCTGAATTATTGAGGACAGATATCTCCCACACTTTCCATTTGTGTTGACACATTAGCCATTGTCCCTAGGTTGCTTTCAGTCGACACGGTCAAAATACCATACCTTTTCTAATGGCATATCACCTAAAATGATGATAGTCAGGAGGACCAAACTGACTTGTATAGCCAAGTTAGGCCCTAATATTAAGTCTATTTCAAACTAGAAAATGTACATTTCCCTTTTGTCTTCCTTGGCTTGGGATTTGAGAACAAAACTCCATATCAAGCCACCAACTAGACTATATAGCTGTTAATTCCTATTCCTCCCAGTTTAGAACATGTTGGACATTGGACCATTTATTCCATGACCTATTATGTTCTAAATGACTGGCTGCTGGGTTAATGCTTTACCAACATAACAGTTAAATCAATAGAAGTAATTTGTACAACCCCTTCTACAGTCCTCCCTCTCTGTATAGTTCAGTACATTTTTCACCTGTTCTTCTTCTGACCAATTTTTAGTTGGGCCTATATTTGCTTGCGTTTTGCAATGGTGTGTGTGTGTGTGGGGATGTAGGCCTATAAGCCGTGTAGAAGGAAATGTTAACCCCAATTTAGTTTGTGTACTGCTCACAGGTGACTCGGTGGTGGTGTAATTTGTATCACCTTTGGTTCTAAACAGAACATTGCAGATGTAGGCCTGTCAGTCATGATGCATAATGAATTTATTTTGATTCAATGGTAAAATGCCATGCTAGTGTTCTTTCACTGCAAGTAATGTCAGTCATCAATGCTGATTTGCTTGTGTCATTGTGTTAGCTGGGATCTGCTAAGCTCGTTATGACTGGATTCTTGTTACAGTATTTCCTAACCTCCTGCCCTCTCTTGCTCTCTCTCTCCTGTAGTGGGACAGCATGAGCTGACCAAACACCAGGTGGCTGTGAAGATTCTTAACAGACAGAAGATCCGCAGTCTGGATGTGGTGGGGAAGATACGTAGAGAGATCCAAAACCTCAAGCTCTTCAGGCATCCTCACATAATTAAGCTGTAAGTCTATAACCTCAGCTGCTTCAGGCATCCCTGCATCATTAAGCTCTAAGGCTGTGTACACACAAGCAGACCAATTCAGATATTTTTTTTCACAAATTGGTCTTTTGACCAAAAACATCAGCCCTGAAAAAGATCAGATTTGAAAAGATCTGATGCGATTGGTCAAAATACCAACTAGTGAAAACAAAGATCAGTTGTGCTGCCTGTGTAAACGCAGCCTACATTAAGCTGCGAAGTATAACTCTTTTGGGTGCTTTGGGCATCCCCACATCATTAAGCTGTAAGATCCCCCAGCTTTTTAGGCATCACCACACGCTGTAAGTCTAGAACCTCAGGTGCTTGACACGTTCACACATCTTTGGAGGGGCGGCAGGTGGCCTAGTGGTTAGAGCGTTTGGCCAGTAACCGAAAGGTTGCTAGATCGACTCCCCGAGCTGACAAGTTGTTCTGCGCCTGAACAAGGCAGTTATCCCACTGTTCTCAGGCCGTCATTGTAAATAAGATTTTTTTTCTTAGCTGACTTGCCTAGCTAATGTTTTTTATTTTATTTTAAACCTTTAAGTCCAGAACCTCCAGCTTTTCAGGCATCATTAAACTGTAAATCCTAGATTATACAGCTCGCTCCATCGTTTGGACCCCTACGTAATCCCACCACTGCCACATTAATGCCACCCAGAGAGCTATTTTAGGGCTTTTAATGGTGGGTTTTAGTGTGCATCACTCTTTCCCTTTTGTTTCTGCTTCACTGATGCACACAATTTTTTTCTCCTCAATCTCTCTCTCACCCACTATTTCTTCCGTGTTCTCGCTCTCAACCTGTCCATCCCCTGACCTCAATTTTTTTCCCTCGCTTGACCTCTGTCAGAGTGCGGGCAGCATAAATCCAGTGTTTTCATGATTTAGCTCATTGATAAGGAAGGGTCAGGTCTCTACTTTGTTTCCGGATTCTTCTCTTATTTTTTTTTTTAAAACTAGGCCTACATCTATTGACTGAATGAAAAATCCCCGTACAATAGTCTTCTTGACCTGTGAGCGCCACCGAGTATCATTGCGTAGGCTTAGTTGGGGCATTTCCGGGCACCTGATCCCTTGTGACTAGACCTGTATTTTTCCACTTAGCGAACTTTCTTTTTACACTCACCCCCTGGAGTCCGATTTGAAAATGACACGAGGCTACAGACGAATGAGTGAAGTTGCCCTTTGCCCTTTATTTACTGATGCCTTGTTTGTAGAGGCCAGAAGAATGTGAGTTTTCTGAAGCTGCGGTGGGACTGGTTTAACTTTGAACTTCACATGCTTGCTCCCTTTCCTTGGCTACTGTGCTGCGGTTTGAGATGGAACTCAGGCAGCGAGCTTGTACGACACTTGTTGATAACCTTGTGGCACAAGAATGAAGAACAGTAGCGTTTTGCACATGGATGTTTGCTCTAGGGAAGTAGGCCTATGTTTAGCCAGTTGAAGGGTTCCAATACCAGTCTCCCTTACACCGACCAGCCATTGAATGGCCCACTAAGGAGTCTTCCTGCAAAATGTCTGCCTCTATGCTTAGGATCAATAAATTCCTCAGAAGTTGAGTCTGTCCCGAAAGTGCTACCTCTCAATCTTAGACTTTTTATATAGCAATTTGCCTGCTTTTTATTGCTGTGGTAAAGCTGATATATAGTTATGTGGGTTTGTCATCCCTCTGAGAAGTTTGGTGATCCTTGACCATTTTCTCTAGTGTTAAACAGTAGTGCCCAGAGTTTTTTTTTTCTTGGTCAGGTGGGTGGCATGGTTCTGGAAATCTGGCTAGCCTATTTTTTTTTCTTCTAAGTTTTGTGATTTATCCTATGGGACTGTAGGTACCAGGTGATCAGCACCCCGACAGACATCTTCATGGTGATGGAGTACGTGTCCGGAGGAGAGCTCTTTGACTACATCTGCAAAAACGGAAAGGTAAGGGGAAGAGAAACGTTATTTCCTCTAGCGTATGCAGGTTTTGCGAAAATTATAGACCTGTTTTTTTTTTGTTCAACCAAAAAAAAAAACATTGACCCAGGGACCCCAATCATATGTTAGCAAGAAAAAATGTATCATCCATTTTAAACGGAACATTTTAAAATGTTTAGATTTCTACTGCTAATGTTTGTCTATTGAGATTGCATTGCTGTGTGCTCAATTTTATACACCTGTCAGCAACAGATGTGTTTGAAATGTACCCGGATCCACTAATTTGAAGGTTTGTCCACACACTTTTGGTCATGGGGTGCATCTGTGGTTAGGAGAGTTGGGAAGTGTAATGGTTATGTCAATAATAGTCATGTTAGCACCTGCCTCATGTATGGACCACCCCTCTGTACACAACAGAAATCACAAAGCTCTATCGCTGCACTGCATTCTTTCCAATGGGTTTTTAAGGCCACTAAAACTTTCAAGCAAAGACATTGACCAAATATCCAGAGTGGTTACAATACTGAAATGGACTGACTGGACCGCTAAAAAGGACATTTCTCACCTCTCGTGTGTGTTGCTGTGTCTGCGTTTCGTGCGTTTGCCACTGTGACTCCAGCTGGATGAGAAGGAGAGCCGTCGTCTTTTCCAGCAGATCATCTCAGCAGTAGACTACTGCCATAGACACATGGTGGTGCACAGGGACCTGAAACCTGAGAACGTCCTGCTGGACGCACAGATGAACGCCAAGATCGCAGACTTTGGTAAGTCTATCACCCTCAAACTCACACCGACCAGCACCTTTCTACACCTGGACCTTATTTACACCTCCAGATTGAGCCACACCTAACTGTACTGGGCTGGTGTGGTTATGCATCCACTGTAGTTACTGGAACCCTGATGGAAAGGGTGTGTCAGAAATGAAACCCTATCATTATATTGGACAAAACACTTATGTGATATTGTCTGGTGTTTTCTGAAGGTTTGTCAAACATGATGTCGGACGGAGAGTTTCTGAGGACAAGCTGTGGTTCTCCGAACTATGCTGCCCCTGAAGTCATCTCTGGAAGGTACACGTGTCCTCTTTCTTTTCTCACCGAAACTGGCAGACGTGATGGGGAATATGCTAATGTATGCAAAAACTGCTCTTAGACTTCAATAAAGAGGACTGTTCAATTTCACGGTTTTGCTTTGTTTGACAGACCCTGCTGTTCTTAAGTGTCACAAAATATTCACCATGTTAAGACTCCCTTGGTTCATGTCAATGTGCAGCTCTATCCTCTCCCCTCCCCTAGATGTGTCCTTCCTAGTTTATATGCAGCTAGTATTGTCTTCTGCTTCTGCCTGCTCTTTGGAGTCGAGACTTAGTTATGCTAAACTACGTTTCGGCAACTGTTGTAAAGGAATTCCTAAATAAATGTTTGCTTGATTTGACCCTCGCCTTCCCAGGTTATATGCAGGTCCTGAGGTGGACATCTGGAGCAGCGGAGTGATCCTATATGCCCTGCTATGTGGGACACTGCCCTTCGACGATGACCACGTGCCAACGCTCTTCAAGAAAATCTGTGACGGGATCTTCTTCACGCCCCAGTACCTGAACCCCTCCGTCTCCGCCCTGCTCAAACACATGCTGCAGGTGGATCCCATGAAGAGGGCCACCATCAAAGAGATCCGGTAAGGAGTGGCAAGAGATCAACTTTGCCTACAAAGTGCATTTAAACACCTCTATATGCTTTGCAGTAAAATAATAGAAAAAAATGCTTTTTTTTAATAGACTTTTCTCCACATGCATCATTAAACTCCGATCACAGGGATGGCAAACTCCTGTCCTCTGTGCAGGCTTTTGATCCAGCCCAGCGTTAACAAAGTGAACCCACCCCTCCTGGTCTATATGTTTTCTAGCTGCCCTGTTGCGAGAACAAATGTCCCTATGAAATAATAGACTGCCTTGAACATGCTCTGTCTTCCCTCCCCACAGAGAGGATGAGTGGTTCAAAGATGAGCTCCCCAAGTACCTGTTTCCAGAAGACCCATGCTACAGCAACAACATGATTGACGACGAGGCCCTGAAGGAGGTGTGTGAGAAGTTTGAGTGCACTGAGGAGGAGATCCTGACTTGCCTGTACAGCCGCAACCACCACGACCCCCTGGCTGTGGCCTACCATCTCATCATCGACAACCGCCGCATTATGTCCGAGGCCAAGGACTTCTACCTGGCCTCCAGTCCCCCAGACTCATTCCTGGACGACCAGCACCTGACCACCGCGGCCGGCCTTAAGCCCCACCCGGAGCGTATGCAGCCCTTCCTGGCGGGGGAGACCCCTCCCCGGCCGAGACACACGCTGGACGAGCTGAACCCCCTAAAGTCGAAGCACCAGGGGGTGAGGCGGGCCAAGTGGCACCTGGGGATCAGGAGCCAGAGCAGACCAAATGATATTATGTCTGAGGTGTGCCGTGCCATGAAGCAGCTCGACTACGAGTGGAAGGTGAGGGAGGGGATGGAGAGATTGAACAACGGAGGGAGAATTGTAGAGAGTGGGGATGAGGGTGGTGGGAGGGAAAGGAGTCTGTAAAGAGGTCCGGTAGAAATAGACAGAACTGTCAAGTGGCCCCTCATATTTAAGTGGATCAGAGGTTTATTGGGATTTGCCTAGATAGTGATTCCACACCAAACTCAGACAAAAAGACAGTGATTAGTTTTGTTTTTCACAATTGTATCCATATAATAGTCCTTTAGAGGAAGGATTGTTGACATGTATATGACATTTGTATCTAAAAGTATAATTGAGAAATAATCAGTTGGCATATTTAATTTTGGTTTACCCCAGGCCTCCTTTAAGACGCTATAGTGCTTAATCTCTAAATGCAAAACTTTACTCAAATGACGCTTTACCGCTTACTCTATACGAGTATTTTGATTTCAATTATGTTTTTTACATTTTATGAATATTGAAAAACATGACTATTTGACATATTTCAATATTTTGATGAAAATATAATCTAAGGGCATATCAAAGTTCCAGAGTGGATCCCTGCTAGTTTTAAAGTTCTGGCACATTTTATTCTGAGAAATTGGCTTAGTAGGCAATGCAACTAGTCACAGCCCTCATTTTACTTGTATCGTTGCAAATCACCAGCAGAGGCTTACCTATATTGAATCCACTGTTATTTTCCCTCTGTTGGTAATGCTTACATTTTTTAATCATAACTCTAAAAGTAGCAGAGATTCCACTCTGGAACTTTTTAAATATATATTTTTAAATTAAATATTTAAACATACAATATACTTGCAGTGAAGCCGCTCAACGACTACATCACATTAGTCATCTAACAGACTCGCAACCAGGGTCAACGCACTGCTCAAGGGCAAGTCGGCAGATCGCCCACAAGGTCAAAAACAGGGACCCAATCCATCAGCCACAGGCCCAAGCGCCCAACCACCAGGCCACTAGCCCTCCAAGACCTCCCCCCCACACACAGATTTTTTTTTTTTATACAACCAAGAAAAGAGAGACAAAGGAAAACGCAAGGCCAACTGAATGGTTGAGTGCATGTATGGCACTATTTGTGAGTGTGTGTATATGCATGGCATCAGCCTCAGGCAAACCGGCATTAGCTGTAATTACATTGCCCCTCAGTGTTGTTCAAACTTGATTTTTGTTCAGTTTTATCTTTGACTGTCATTCTATCCCCCACCCAGCAGCGTCACTCTCACTTGTCTCAAATTCCACATCCCAAATCTTAGCTTCCCTCAAACCCTCGCACCTCAACCCCTCGCACCTATCTCTGCTGGCTACCCTCTTCCGATTTCTACGCAACATATATCTTTCAACTATGCTGTGATGTTTAATGTACTAATGTACAATTTCTATCTAATCAAATAGAATCCACAGATTGCGAGTTGCAGATAAATACTTCTACCAGCAGTATTAGTAATTGACGGACCCGGTCTCTCCAGATCTCCCAACAGTGCTATTTCTTTAGATCAATGTTATGCATTTTCAGCCATTACTAAACCTGTGACCAGAAAGCGGCTACTTGAGGGCAATGGCAAAATCGATGGTCTATTGATTCTATCCTCACTACAAAATCTGCAGCACTTCGATGATTGTATGCCTAAAATATATATTGGTGGCAAGAGTTCTATGTAATTTTAGCTGAAAAGCACGAGATCTTGACTCTTGCGTCGTTTTTTTTATCAACTCATACACACTATACTGTAGAATCGGTGCATAAAACCTCTTCCCAACTATTTTGCAATCTGTATGGCACAGTTGTCAACATTCTGTTCCTCAAATGAAACTGGTATATATTCCTGTTTATGCTATTTTTAGTCCAAGTTTTGATCCTTTATATTGGGCAGTTCCCTACTACCTCCCGCTGCCACCTGCCTCCATTTTTGGGGTAAACTGTAATCAATTGATTATAATCTCAGATTGCGCAGACCTTCCTGTACAATTCTGTTAACTTCATGAAAGACAAATTTACCCGTTTCAAACACTTGCCATAAATACAGGTATTCTATTAACCAACACATTTGAGTTGAGCCATATTTTTTTCTATATTTTCAGGGGGATGAAATTGTAGCAAATTTTGCAATGCTTGGTAAAATGGATACTTTTGAGTGATTTTCAATTAATCGAAAATGAGACATGACAATCTGCAAAAAGGCATTTTTTTTAAACAATGAATGAGCTTTTTCTAGTACTCTACTTGAGAACCATTTCAGGGTTCAATTAAAACTTTTGAATAAGTGACGCTTTTAGAGCCGTTTATTGCTTTTATATTTCATCTCAGCCCACCCTATTCATTATATAGATGGGCATGCTTTATATTTTCTAGTTTAGAAAATGATATCATTTATATATCTTGTGATATGAATATCAACAATGTCTACTTCAGTCAGCCCATTTTATAGGTAATGTAAAAGTTTTTTTTTAGAGCCAATGTGTACACGTATCATAATTGTTTTACTCCAGAAAAGTCATCTAGATCTTCAATAAGACATTGCAGGGATCTAGCTTTCCGACTTCAAATAACAGTTTTATAATAAGTTTTATATTATCTGATTTTTTTAATAGCTAGCATTATGATGGCCATAACGAATAGGTAAGGTGACAGCGGACACCCTTTAACTCCTCTTGACAATTCTAAACTCTGAGAAGTAACCGCTATTTACTGTTTTACAACTGGGGTTGCTATACATGACTTTTACCCATTTGTATAAGAGAATCACCGAATTTGGAAAAAAATCTGTGCATTTATCAAAGGACTTTTCAAAATCTGCAATACCAGGCCTGACTTCTAATATGTTTCATGATCTATTAGTTGTCGTATATTATCTCCAATGTATCGTCCATGTAGAAGAAAAGAAAAAAACATTTTTAAAAGTGTCTGATCAGGATGAACGATACTTGGTTAAAAAAAGAAAATGTTTGAGTGCTATGCATTTCGCTAGTGTTTTTGCATCACAACATTGGGGTGTAAGAGGCCTCAGTTTCTGAATCTTTAAATTTTCCATCTGGGTCTTGTTTTAATAATAGTGAAATCAGACCTTCCTGCTGAGTACCTGGCAGACCACCATTTCTATATGCGTAGTTAAAACAAGCTAACAATGGCGCTCTGCGACTGATATACCCTTAGAGTATATTATGGTCAATATATTGATCAAAAATGATTTTTTCAATTCATAAATGTAATGTAAAAAAAAAAGGTTCTTGAAATAAAAATACTACTCGTATGGAGCAAGCGGTAACTTCACGAGCCCAATTTGAGCTTTGTAGTATCTACAGACTGTCTTAAAGGATGCCTGGGTAAAAGCAAAATGTCATAAATATGCTGACTTTGATTATTTCTCAATTATCCTTAAATATCCAAATGTGTCAACAATCCTTCCTCCAAAGTACTATTCTATGGATTACATTTCATTAACTTATTTTTTCCCCATGAGGATTTACTGTAGCCCAATCCCAAATAAACCTTAAAATCTATGGTCTTAATCTTAGAGTAGTTGTAATGGTGGAAGATCAAAAAAAGGGGTGAAAACCTGGTTCTTTAAACATTAAGATGATGTATATATATATTGTTTTTTCTGCATGGTGTAAACTACTGGCTCAGTCTGAGTTCTACTATCACCTAGAATGGAATGCTGCTGTTTCTTCTCTTGGGTTCTATTTCTGGTATGGCATGACCTTTAGACCTGAAGAATAGATCAGCTGACTGACTCTCATTTTGTATTCATCTTAGAGAAATGAGAGCAATTTCTGAAGGAAATGTTCAGTTTCCTGTTTATCCTTCTCTTGCCCTGATGGATAGAAAGCAGCTATTGATGGTTTAATGTGTTTGGGTACACAGTAGTGGGCGAGGCATTTCCGATACTCTCCCATAACATAAAGCACTGTTCGGCCTAGACTTTAGAACTGCTGAAATGGTGAAAGTGCTCTCTGTAATATTTTTTAGCAAAACAATTTTTTTTTAGCACAAAACAATTTTGATGACTAAACAAACAGAACATGTTAAAGTTGCAAATCTCTGAAATACAGACAACTGAAGCAGCTACAGAAGCCATGTTGAAAAATGTAATTTTACGCTGTGTATTCCATCTATTGTGTATCTTACCCAGCTTGTGTGATTTTAAAGTATGTGTAACTAATCTCCATATTCTCCTCCCCAGGTGGTGAACCCGTACTACCTGCGTGTGAAGAGGAAGAACCCAGTGACGGGCATGCAGACCAAGATGAGCCTTCAGCTCTACCAGGTGGACGGCAGGACCTACCTCCTGGACTTCCGTAGCATAGACAGTACGTCAACCTGGACGTAACCCTTTACTCTAACAACCCGTATGCGGATTGAAAACAGCCGAATTGGTCATTGATGAGCGCCTAAATTGGAACGCGGTGGCTGTACAGTAACATGCTATACATGACGTCTGAGTTCAAGGTCTCCGCTTTACAGCGCTGTATGGGGTTCAACTGACATTTCTGAGTGGTTGTCTTTACTGTCAACTTTGCCATTTAATGGAAAATGCCTAAAGAAGTTGCTTTTCCCTGCTGTGCAATGTAAAGTGACTAGACATGGCACAGGTCTGTGTTCAGAGCCTTTGTGTTTTTGGCTGTAACCACAGAAGTATGTTTAACATTATATTTCTCTTCTGTCTTTCTCTGTCTGAAGATGACATGCTGGAGGCTAAATCTGGGACTGCCACTCCTCACCAGTCTGGTTCAGTGGGGAACTACCGCACGGCCCTTAAGAACGAAGCTGCAGAGGGGGGGTCCCAAACTGAGGGGGCTAAGGAGAACGCTACCCCTGCCACATCTCTCCCTCCCACTAAGGCCTCCGAGAGCTCCCTGGCCTCCTCGCTCACCTCCTCCGTTGACTCGACAGGAGGCGACCTCGCACCCATGACTGCGGTTCCGCGGCCCGGCAGCCACACCATAGAGTTCTTTGAGATGTGCGCCAATCTCATCAAACTACTTGCACGATAGCTTGCAAACAAATAAAACAACGTTAGCCTTTTTTCCTCTGAGTGTCTTTATAAGCAATAAGCATGCAACCGATTTTCATGGCTCGATTCATCCCTACCGCAGGCGGGTTAGACTGCTAGGGTTGTTCCAAGGCACTGATGATGCAGGTTCAGTTCGCAACCCTCCTGGCTGACTTGGGAGTTGTCAGAGCACGGGTGGACTTTAGGAAAAGGTGAACGACAATGACCAAGCAACTACATTATAGTCATGATGACAGAATACTATTTTAGAGGTGGTTTTACATTTTCATGATCATTATTATTATTGGCCTACGACTATTTCCCCCCCTATTTGATCACGTTCCAAACAGTGTGTGTGTGTGTGTGTGCTAAGTCTGAGTGATGCACAGAATTTGCTGTACTGTGCTCAGTGGGCGTTGCTGTGCTTTTTTTCAGTAGAGAAAACAAACGCACGTTTCTGCGTGGGGAAAGGAGAGCTGTAAGGTCTTGGGGGGTGCACTTAGGGTGGCTGAGGGGAACGAGGCACTTTTGCACAGTTCCGCTGTTCTGTCTGTTTCGCTATAGTAGATGTCTGAGATGCCTGTGCAAATTCAGGACACTGCACTACAGGCCTTTCAGGGGTAGCTGCACTGACCATAACATGGGTTGTCATGCCAACAATGTCCGTTTGACTCACTGAGGAAGTGCAATTACCCTCTCGATCGCGTCAGGCGAAAAAGGGAGTTACTACTTCATCAGAATTTTTTTTTTTTTTGTTTGTGTGAAATTGAATTGTCAAGACTAGATTTCAATGTTTGTCTGTTTGGATTGGTCTGTCCCCTACATAATATAAAGAATTTAAAAAATATATGCATTTTGATTTCAGTGCTTTAAATGGGAATTGTAGATTTATATTGAGAAGTTATTACTGACTGAAAGGTTCGGGTTTTTTTATATTTTCGTTACGATGCCATTTTATTCCTTTACAGATTTTTTAAATTATCAATTTTATTTTTTAATCATTTCTATGCACATGATTGTTTACCTTCACACTCTCAAAATGAGACCCACTGTCCTATAATGAATTCAAAAGTTAATTTAGTTAGATTTGTAAAAATTATCTTGAGGTTAGGGGCTCCATGTGTTCATAAATCTGAATGCATGTTGACTGAGTGATATGCATTTTAGCAGGATTGAACTAATTTTGTACACATGTCCATTGAAAGATCGGGGGCATTTGTAAGTGGTGATTTGCA
>NC_068426.1:31630631-31670631 GCF_023373465.1 Oncorhynchus keta | reverse complement strand
AACGAGGGATAGGAGGATGTGGCATAAAACAGCTCATATGGGATGCACTTTATAATCTGTGTTTACACTTACTGCCCAATCTGTTTTTCCACTAATTGGTCTTTTGACCAATCAGATCAGATTTTAGTCCAATAATTGTGCAAAAGATACAGATTGGGCTGCCTCGGTAAACAACTTCTAAGATCCACTTCATATAGTCCAAAGATACGTCACGTATTTGATTGATGAGTAGTTATATAGGGATAATAGTTTTGGTGTATGCTTTTTGTTAACCTGCGGTCTTATGCTTTTCAACTGCTTTTCAACTGTTATCTTGACTGTTGTGTACATTCCATCTCAGGACAAGACAATAACAAGCTGGCACTTACCAAACTTGTACCAGGCTATAACCAAGCAGGAAAACATACATCCAGAGGCTGCTTTTCTGGTTGCCGGAGATGTTAATCCCGCGTCATTTTGACACGTGATGCCCAACTTCCATCAACACGTCTCCATCGACCACCCGGAGCGATAAAGTCCTAGACTACTGTTATTCTATCCACAAGCAAGCATACAAGGCCCTCCCCCTGTCCGCCATTTGTCACATCAGATCATTTATCCGTACTCCTTCTTCCTGTTGACAAGCAGAAGCTCAAACAGAAATGACTCGTGACAGTAGTGCTCTGTAACTATGCAATGACTCTATAGCTCGATACTGTATCACTTACCCTTATACATATCTACCTCTATCGATCCAGTATCCCTGCACATTGTAAATATGGCGCTGGAACTGACCTTGTATATAGTATGCTGACCTACTTGATCGTGTTCTTCTTGTTTCCTATTTCTTATTTTGTGTGTTTTTGTTCTACCTTGTTATATTTGTTGTATTACATTGTTATTTATTACTGCATTGTTGGGGTTAGAGCTGACGAGAAAGGCATTTCACTGTACTTGTGCATGTGACATTAAAACGTGGTCGTAAGTCACAAAGACCCAGCACGCACCCCCTTAGCCCGGTCTGTTTTTCGACAGAGAGAATGTGTGTGTGTGTGTGTGTGTGTGTGTGTGTGTGTGCGCCCGCCCGCTCCTGGGTTTTTAATTCCTTCTTGTTGGAGCCTATAGGAGCCTTCCTAGTCAACACATATCACATCCAGCAACCCAAACAACCCAAACCCACAACAACAGCCTGACCGTTAACTTGGTAACAGAACAGGCGGACATTTTGTGACAGATGTTTCAAACGTTCCCTCCCGATGGTGCGTGTCTGCCAGACCAGTTCGGAGACGGCACAGGCTTCTAGCACTCACAGAAAATGGAAAATATGCCACATAGTTTCCAAATTATGCTTCCCCCTCTCCCCTTTCTCTCCTTTACTTATTCTCTCTCCCACACTCCCTGTTCCCTTACTTGACTTGAGTCTGATGGGCTGCCAGAGGTTACAGCTTAGAGGTGGGTGAGCAGGAAATCAAAGGAAAACACATTTGATTTCAGTGACAGGGCCATTTAATTCAATTGGTCAGATTCCTGTACATTTCCAGTTTCACATCTTGAGGAAAAATGTACTGACTACGACTGTGAAATGTGGCTGTCTCACCGAGCGATCTTAAAACGAACGCTCTGGATGAGAGCGTCTGCTAAATGACTCAAATGTAAATGCAATCTTGTAAGGAGGCACGGAGAAAAAAAAGACAGAGAGAAAAAGGGAGAGTTGAGAGAGATGTGGGGGGGATCGGACAGAGGGGAGGGGGTTGGATTGGAATATAAAAACGTAAAAAAGAGAAGTCTGGCTCTCAGCATTTCCTTGAATATCGCCAGAAAGTTTCCCGAAATAGGCTTCTGTCACGATTTCTGACGCTAGGGATTTAGAAAGAGATCTATTTACCGTGAGAGAGAAGAAATAAAACATCAAAGAGAGAGAAAGAGAAAGAGAAAGAGAGAGAAAGAGAAAGAGAGAGAAAGAGAAAGAGAAAGAGAGAGAGAGAGAGAGAGAGAGAGAGAGAGAGAGAGAGAGAGAGAGAGAGAGAGAGAGAGAGAGAGAGAGAGAGAGAGGTGGAAATAAAAAGAGAGCCAGAAAGAGCGACGAGAGAGTCTCTATCTTAACCCCTGTGAATAGAGGAATTATTATGAACAATAATGTTGTTGTCTGCCTGTGAGGCTTCCCAAGGAGGCGGAGCCTGCTCTGTACATACCGCTGTAAAGTGGCAGCTATGTTGGAGAGGTTCGTGGTCCGGTTGTTGACATTGCCATGTTGTGGTTTGAGAGCGGGTGCTTATGTTATGTTTAAGTGCCTGACTGTGGCATTTCTGTGAGTGTATGGGTTTTCGAGTCGTACCGCTTACGAGGATACTGCATGGCATCATTTGCAACGCCAATGTGATACAGTATCGAGCTATAGAGTCATTGCATAGTTATAGAGTATATGGTGCTTACCCCTTTCTCTCCTTTACTTATTCTCTCTCCCCATTCTCTCCCACACTGCCTGTTCCCTTACTTGACTCGAGTCTGATGGACTGCCAGAGGTTACGGCTTAGAGGTGGGCGAGCAGGAAAACAAGGGAAAACACAGTTGACGTTTTTCTTTGCTAGTAGTACTATGGGTTTGCTAGTTGTACCGTTTACGATGACGTTGCAGGACATCGTTTACAGCGCCAGTGTGATGCAGTATCTGGCTATATAGTTATAGAGTACTGTAGTCGTGGCCGTGTTATATTTATTCAACCTTTATGCAATTATCATTCGCTCTGCAGGAAGAGTAATTCACCAGAATTCAATTTCATATTTTGCGTGTGCACGTGCGTGTGTCCGTTTTATGCATGTTTGTGTGTGTGTGTGTGTATTTATGTGTCTGCATGCGTTTGAGTGCACTTGTGTGTCTGTGTGCGTGAGAGAGAAAAGAGACACTCTTAGAGGGCGTCGGCAGACCGTGTCCCCTGATCGTAAACGCTGTCGTTTCCCATTGTCTGTGCCAAGATAAACCTGGGATAATAAGGCCCATCCCCTGGCAGCCAGGCAGGTAGACAGGAAACAACATTATGTGAAATGAATGGCTGTGGCCACAGAGGAGAGAGAGAGAGAGCCAATACAGACAGGACAGATGTGATCCAGCCTGTAAGCTCTCGGTCTTCTCTACGGGACTGGGACAGAGACAGGCAGTGAGGTAAGGGAGGAAGGAGGGAGGGATGTTGAGAGAGGGGGAGATAAGAGAGAAAGGGTTGGGGGGGGGCAGAAAGAAGGAGAGGACAGAAGAGGGAGGAAAAGATGTGGGCAGAGGAAGAGAGAGAAGGAGAGAGAGACTGAGGGAGAGAGGGGTGGATGGATGTATGGGGCAATGCCTGGGTATCCATTGCCTCTGGCACAGGACTCTGTTGGCAGACACAAATTGAATTTTTATACTTTGTGAAAGTTCAGTCAGAACTAATAGGGAACCGTCTACTCTCTCAACAACTGTCTATTTTGGCAATAAGTAACATATTGATCCTCCAAAAAAAGGGCAATATAGACAAAGATAATGAATACAGAGACATAGAAAAGGGGAGGGGGACGGAGAGAAAGACAGAGAGAAAGAGAGACACAGAGGTGCAGAGAGAGAGTGAGAGAAAAGGAGAGCGAGACCAAGAGGTCAAAGAGAGACCGAGGTGGAGAAAGAGAGGGCTAGCCATAGGTAAAAATGTGACGGGTTTTTGGTCCAGGACCTGGAAAGAATGAGGAGTTCTCTTCTCTCTCCACTGATGTCAGCCTTTGAACGGTGGCCATAATGCGTGACATCATCCAGAGGTTTCCATGGTGCTGCTGATAGGTTGTCCCAGGATGGGGGTGGCTGGACAGGGGGAGGAGTACTAAGGGGGAGGTAGAGCAGGAGAGGAGAGGAAAGGAACAGACAAGGGGTCGGTAAAGATAGAGGGAGGGTTGAGGGAAAGACAGGGGAGGGCGGAGGTAGAAGGAGAGGTAGGCTGCAGGTATGGCGGCACAAAGGAGTCAACAGAGGCAGCAGGAAGGTAGAAACAAGGGTTAGGGTTGGGGTGAGACAGTAGGGGGATGGAGGTATAAACCGGGACAGACAGGGGTGAGGTGTAGGGCTCCTGTGAGGGAGACAGGTGAAGTGAATGGGGTAGGGTCTGGGACAGACAGGGGTGAGGTGTAGGGCTCCCGTGGCAGCAGTGCTGTGAGCCAGGAAAAAGCAGTAAACCACAGGAACCCATGATGCTCGTTAAGAGGATTGATTTCAGATTATTACAGAGCTAAAAGGAGTTTCCCATGTCCTGTTTCCTCTTTTTCACATTCTTCACTTTCTTTTTGTCCGTCCTGCATTTCATAGCCTCTCGTCAGGTAAACAAAACACAGATAGAAATAAGAGATATGGGGATCAAGGTAATTGCAGTTCCAGGTACTCCCTCTACAGAGACTGACAACTGACAGGTGAGTTAGCAGAATTCCTACCAAGAAGATTTGTCAGTGATAGATGGTCCGGCTCAGGTTCTCGTCCCGAAGGTCAACAAGCGAGAGGAAAAAAAAACATGAAATGAACTATACAACATACATATGTTATTCCACTTGGTGTGCATGCAACTCACCCCATCACTTTTCCAGTGGGGTCAGTTAGGAGTTCCTCACACAGGTGCAGATGCCCAGACTTTGAACTCCTTTTTCTATGTCCTGCAGTGTGGGGATCGGTGATGTAACCAGTGCTCCGTCGGGACTCCACGAGGCTCCCGTTTGATTGTTTCTCTATCGTTAGCCATTATTGCAGAGCCACTGTAACAGTGGACTCTCAGTCATGAAGCTGAAGTCATAACTCTTAACTGTAGCTGACAAAAAATTGTAAAAAAAATACCTGTAAAAGTACATTTTCTTCTAGTGCTTTGAAACAGTTAGCCCCCTAAACGGATGATAAATGGCATCGCTCACCAAGGTCCTTAGAACTAGTCTGTAGAGCAGGACCAAAGACGACAGTGATGGTGGCTGAGATGGTAAAGAAGCAGACTTTAAGAGCCTCTGTAGACCACCAAGCTTATATACCCAGACATTACTTTTCGTTCTCAAAAATGATCGTTCTCAAAAAACGTTTCTACACAATAATCAGGAAAGGCCTTCAAAATATATATATACCCCCACTGCAGTTCTCCCACTAGGGGTTGCGACCCCAACTTTGAATACCACTATTAGGTCCACTTTGTGTGCTTTCTTTCTCAGGTACATAGTGTCTCATGTCTCTGTTGACCATTGAATAGTGTCATGTATTTTTTTATGTCTCTTCGCAGTTTCTGAAGCAGTATAAAAGTGGAGTCCCCAAACGAATAGCTTCAGTGGCTCATACTTCATTCATAGACTTTCTATTCTCGGACGGTAGCCTGACGTCTCGGGTACGGTTTGACACGCATTGAAAAGGGATCAAATGAGGCTGAATTATTCAATATTCAAGAACCTTACTGTTTGGTTAGCTTACTTCATTCACGCTTGGCCTTCTCCTATGATGCCTTTTTGGAATATACTATGCTTAATTAACCCTGTGAGAACACACTAGCTGCTCGCTCTTAATGAGTTATTATATGGTCTTATGTCGAGTTTAACACAGTTCAGTCATCTAGCCCCAGACAGACAAGTTTCTCCCCTGGATCACCGGGAGAATTTCCTTAATTCATGGCAGATGTCTGGGTTTCAACTCAACCCCCCCCCCTCAACCCCCCCTCTCAACCCCCTTAATGATCGGAGCAGGCCCACATGTAGAAGTGTGCCCTCAGCACTTCTTTTGCGGCTTTCAGCAAATGGCCAAGCCAAACATTCCCAATGTGCACCTCTGCACCACCTTCCCCCAGTGCTCCTGGCCAACGTCATAGTCAAAGAGGCGGACTGGAAAAAAATCCATCCATAATCCTGTGAGGTGGAGGTGACTCTCTCGCAAGAAAAGGGGAGGGGGGAGGAGAACGGGGAGAGAAAAAGGGGCGGAAGGGAGTGGATGGTACCCAAAGAGGAGAGGGGGAGGAGAGAGAGGACCCAAAGCGTATCCAGAAGCACGACAAGAGCAGAAGGGGGTGAGGCAGTTAGGGAAGGGGTGTGGGGGTCTGGTGGATAAGTGAGGTGATAGACCCATCATGGCTTTCGGCAGCTTCACTGAGCTCTGAGAACCGGCCACTGTCTGGAGAGGATACTGTGTATGTGTATAAATGTGACTCACCACCTGGATTCGGTCTTTTATAGCAACATTTAAAAAAAAACATTTTTTTTTACATTGGATACAAGTAGAGACTCAGAGCTACAAAATGGTATATCATACACTGCATGTTTGAGGAACAATGGGAAAGTAATTATGCTTTGAATGTTGATAAACTTGTAAACTCACTTTTTAGAAAACGGCCTATGAATGTTTTGGTATCTTTGTCCACACCCATTTAGCATCGTTCACACCCTCTTAAGCTTTAGCCCCACCCATCTCGTTTCGCTCTCGGAGTGTTCAGAGCGCACGCTTGACGCTCCGGCCAATGATTTGTTTACCTCTGGATAACATGAACACAGCCTAACTAGCTCCGCTGGCAACAATTTCATTACTCTTTTTTGCCAACGTTTACTAACCCCGGCCATATTCAATGGGTGTTGTACATTTTAGCGTAAGACATGTAGCTTGCTAGGTAAACAATTAACCTAGCTAGGTAAACAACGTGTAAGTTCACACACGTCAAGTAACATTAGCCAACGAGCCGCCCAGCTAACAATGGACATAGTGTCAAATCATGTCATTACCACCCTGCATGAAGCTGCTGGGAGCAAACCAACCAGCCAGCTAGCTAACATTAGGCTCTAACTAGCAAAGCAAACGGTTCTGGGATACGAATGTTAACATTATACACTTAACATTTGCTAGGGAGCCAGCCAGCTAACGTTAGCTAGCTAACAGTACACTTTAGCTTGAATTGAAACCACTTTCTGTAAAAACGTACTGTCAAAAATATTTGAAAATTTAGCTAGCTAATGCTAGACTATCTTACCCGTCCGTGTACATCATCATGCATGATGGATGCGTCTCCCTGTCACGGATGCCATGCCACGGTTGCCCTTAGTTTGAAGATGTAATCCAGAGACAGGTGTTTTGTACATCTCTTTAGCTATTACTCTAATGCCATTGATTTCAAAACTCAAGCGCCAGGAAGTGGAGAGCAACACTTATGCAGCTTCACTACACGATTCATTAAACAAAAGATGTGTTCGACAGGATTTCCAACACAGCTCAAATAGACAGAAGCCTTTTACAGTTGAAGTCGGAAGTTTACATACACTTAGGTTGGAGTCATTAAAACTCGTTTTTCAACCACTCCACAATTTTTTGTTTTGGCAAGTCGGTTAGGACATCTAGTTTGTGCATGACACAAGTAATTTTTCCAACAATTGTTTACAGACAGATTATTTCACATATAACTCACTGTGTCACAATTCCAATGGGTCAGAAGGTTACGTACACTAAGTTGACTGTGCCTTTAAACAGCTTGGAAAATTCCAGAAAATTATGTCATGGCTTTAGAAATATCTGATAGGCTAATTGACATCATTTGAGTCAATTGGAGGTGTACCTGTGGATGTATTTCAAGGACTACCTTCAAACTCAGTGCCTCTTTGCTTGACATCATGGGAAAATCAAAAGAAATCAGCCAAGACCTTGTAGACCTCCACAACTCTGGTTCATCCTTGGGAGCCATTAACCAAACACCTGAAGGTACCACGTTAATCTGTACAAGCAATAGTACGTAGTAAGTATAAACACCATGGGACCACTCAGCCGTCATAACTACAGACTACGGTTGCAACTGCACGTGGGGACAAAGATCATACTTTTTGGAGAAATGTCCCCTGGTCTGATGAAACAAAAATAGAACTGTTTGGCCATAATGACCATTGTTATATTTGGAGAAAAAAGGGGGGACTTGCAAGCCGAAGAACACCATCCCAACCGTGAAGCACGGGGGTGGCAGCATCACGTTGTTCGGGTGCTTTGCTGCAGGAGGGATTGGTGCACTTCACAAAATAGATGGCATCATGAGGTGGCAAAATTAGGCGGAAATATTGAAGCAACATCTCAAGACATCAGTCAGGAAGTTAAAGCTTGGGTCTTCCAAATGGACTATGACCCCAAGTATACTTCCAAAGTTGTGGCAAAATGGCTTAAGGACAACAAAGTCAAGATATTGGAGTGGCCATCACAAAGCCCTGACCACAATCCCATAGAAAATTTGTGGGAAGAACTGAAAAAGCATGTGCGAGCAAGGAGGCCTACAAACCTGACTCTGTTACACCAGCTCTGTCTGGAGGAATGGGCCAAAATTTACCCACCTTATTGTGGGAAGCTTGTGGAAGGCTACACGAAATGTTTGACCCAAGTTAAACAATTTAAAGACGATGCTACCAAATACTAATTGAGTGTATGTAAACTTCTGACTCACCGGGAATGTGATGAAAGAAATAAAGCCTGAAATAAATCATTCTCTCTACAATTATTCTGACATTTCACATTCTTAATTAAAGTAGTGATCCTAACTGACCTAAGACAGGGAAGTTTTATTTGTATTAAATGTCAGGAATTATGTAAAGCTGAGTTTAAATGTATTTGGCTAAGGTGTATGTAAACATCCGACTTCAACTGTATATGGCAGACCAATCCAAACTCCTCTCGCGGCATGTCCAGCTGACTCATTATCTCAGCCAATCATGGCTAGTGGGAAGGTTGTTGGCTTTTGTCACAGTTTTTTTCATAGTTAGGAGACCAAGGCACAGCGTGATATCAATACATCTTCTTTAATTAACAAAGAACACTAAACAAACTAACAAAACAACAAAAACGACTGTGACGCTAATACAACGAGTGCTGACATGCAACTACACATAGACAATTACCCACCAAACCAAAATGGAAAATGTACAACCTAAATAGGATCCCCAATCAGAGACAACGATAAACAGCTGCCTCTGATTGGGAACCAATTCAGGCCAGCATAGACCTACATTTACCGAGACATACCAAAACCCCATAGATATACAAAAAAAACTAGAAAAGACAAAAACACACAAACCACCCTCGTCACACCCTGACCTAACCAAAATAATAAAGAAAACAAAGTTAACTGAGGACAGGGCGTGACACCTTTTTCTGTGGCTTAACCACCAATGCTCGTAATTTAGCAATTGTATTTGTATTTACATATGGCATACAAGTTAGTTGTTAAGGCACATGAAAGTTTACATGTTCCAACTGGCTTTTCTGCCTAAAGATGCATTTTGATTAAAAAAAATGTATGTTAAATTGGCTCTCCTGTGAAGTCATGACTTGCGACATACACGTAGTTTCCTGAAAATGGTCACAAATGTTTGTGTGTCTTAAGTGTGTGTGTGTCTTAAGTGTGTGTGTGTGTGTGTGTTGCTGTTACAGCTTCTGTGCCCATTTGTCTCCACATTGGTGTACTGTACAGTATGTATGTGTGTCCCTTCTCTCTCTTGGCCCTGCTGCCCACAATCTGACACACCGAGAGAAAAACACTTTAGAAAAAGTTTACGTTTAACCTGGACCTCCGTTTCAAAATGTGAATCAGCCAATTAGAATCGCCACGCAAGATTTTTGTCTTGGTTAACCGAGATTAAACTGCTCTAAGGAGTGACTCCAATCCACACTCTGGTTTTGGTAAGTCAAACACTTCTGTTAGCATTTTTGGACTAAGAACTTTGTTTTACTTCTGCATAGAGTGTCTGGAGGTACACTTCAACACTGCTGTGATGTTACCGTCACACTGACTGTTTTGGAAAACAATACCGATGGAAGGCCCATCTTTTTGTGAGAAATTACACTGGTCACTCAAAACATTCATAAAATATGTATTATTTATAAATAGCCTACACTTAATGATTTTATAAGGACCTATATTAAACAGCTTATGAATGATCTTATAAATCATTGTTAAATACTTTAAAAAGTTGTTGGTAAATGTGTGAATAATTAGGTTATTAGCATTTACAAATGTGGGAGTAATGATCAATAAATGATGAATAAACTATTTACTAACCCATTGTAAATGCTTTATTACGTTGAATTAATATACAGTTCTACCCTCTCCTGCCCCCACCTGGGCACAACTGGAACTGCACTGGTTAATGGCTGGAAGGTGGATGCTGTACAGGGCATGGCTTGATCTACTGATATAGTCTTGTATTTTGACATACTACAGACACAGGCCCATATACACACATCCTCTTGTCTTTCATTTGGATCCCTTCTTTAGAACTTGGACTTTTGCTCTCCTTCCATCCCTCCTCTCACATACACAGGCCTGCAGCCGTACCTTGAACACACACGCTGGATGGGTTTGTCCTGCTACTCCATGACTTACGGACACAGCCAGCAGTTTTTCCATTGAGGGCTGACTGGGAGTATAGATCGTATTTCACCGTATCCCACAGAGATGCTGACAGGGCAGTGTGTGTGTGTGTGTGTGTGTGTGTGTGTGTGTGTGTGTGTGTGTGTGTGTGTGTGTGTGTGTGTGTGTGTGTGTGTGTGTGTGTGTGTGTGTGTGTGTGTGTGTGTGTGTGTGTGTGTAGTACTGTTATTGTCTGGATGTGCTCTGTTAAACACCAGTCTGATGGGATATGTGATGCTTAGTTCAGCAGAAAGAAACGATTCCCCCAGATCCCGCCATTCCCTCAGAAATAGGACCTGTAATTGGGGCGTCTCTGAATGTTCCGCCAGGGCTATGAAATACAGCCATTGCTGTTTGTGTGCCTGGTAAAGTGTGTGTGTCAGTGTGTGTGTGTTTCTCTCTCTCCTCTACCGATCCTATAATCTTTGATATTTTTATTTATTTTCTTGGGTTAAGCCAAACCTCTGCTTGTCCATGCTATCTCTTGCCTGAGGATACAGTAGTGGCCTCTCATAGTACACTGAAGGAATCCACAACTACTGACTCTGCAAAGCCATACATACAGTACGCCTCCATTGAACATCTCTGCCATTAGTTCAGCTGCGGTGCTAATGCCAAGGCCCACTGACATCATATTGATAAATGGTGGTTTGATGAAGGCTTGGTTAAGGCCATAGAAATACATATATTGAAAACATTTGGTCTACATTGAATATGAACTCTTTGGCAGCAGGCGATATAAGGAAAAATATGAGTGTATACCTGGGGAGTGTAGTAATGACATCCACCAGAAGTCTTTGTACTGCCAGTTTAAGCAACACTTGGCTGGGCCTTTCTGTTATAAAGAGACCAAGGTTTGCGTCCCTTTGGGAAGGGTGATAGTTCTTTATTGCACCATAATGACTCAAAGAACCCTTTCAGCTCTTGGATGACCAAATTAATTTTTTTAAACCTGTATGTTTCTTCAGAAAGGTCTACAAAGAACCTTTCAGATTGAAAAGGGTTCTTTATGGAACCGTTCTCCACAAAGGTTCTATAAAGAACCATAAAAAAACGTAATCCTTTTTTTGGTTCTATATAGAACCTTTTTTAAATGGTTCTTTATAGAACCGTAGGAAAGGTTTCTTTATAGCACCGTACAGGTTCCATTTAGAACCTTATGAGCATGGTTCTTTATTGAACCTTCAAAAAATGGTTCTGTTGTATATAGCACCAAAAAGGGTTCCGCTATGGTTACAAGCCAAAGAACCTCTATCTTAGAACCATCATTTTGTTGTGCGTAACTAAAATTGTATCAACCCCTACGAAAATCTCCATTCATTATTTCCTTGTTGCTGCAGGATTATTTTCCTGCTTGTAGCAAACTGTCTCAAATTAAGATCCAGCATCAATACATAGAGAATAGGGTGCCATTTGGGACACATCCCAACCCCTTGCCCATACAAAGGGAAATGAAAACCAGCTTAGTAGTGACAAGAAGTAACAAACGTTTTACGGTGTAGTTTGTCTTTATCAAGGGGAACATGGTATTTTAAAATGACTTGAGTAAAATGGACTTTGGTTTCCTTCTGGTGAGGTTGGAGAATTGATCTTTAACTGCATTGGACTGAATTGTAACTTTGTGAATACAGGACACGCCACAACCAACTGAACTTTTTGTGCTTTAAAAGACAAGCATAAAGCACAAAATGTGACCCTAGCTAGAAGTAATCTTTCCGCTGACAGTAAATCTCAATGGATGTGTCGCGCTTCCTTTTTTACGTTCTCTCACACTGTCTATGGGGTTTAAACAAAGCTCACTTCCTGGGCTTGTGTCTTGCCTGGTGGTTACTGGCCTATGGCGGTAGACCTCTGTTGATTACCTTAGAGTTGAACCTTCAGCACCAGCTGGAACTGGGAGCACAGTATGGTTCAGCACGGTTCAACACAGTGATGGTGACAAATGCCAGCGCTTTCTCTCTCCTCCCTCAAGGGCTTTGGCTGTACATAGCACTGCACAATCGAACACGCGCATCCGCTTTTCCCAACGAAATATTGTAAAACGCCACAGCTTCCCTCGTTACCTGTATGGAGACGTGGGTGTATTGTATTGTGTGTGTGTGTTTTTCTATGTCGTGGTGTTCTTATTGCCCCGGCTGTGTTCTCAGCGTCTGAAAATGTATGACTAAGCGTTCCGTCTGGGCGAACTGAGGATCGCGCCACGTGTGGTCTGGCACCGCCCGGCCATGGTACCCTGGGGGAGAGCAACGGGAGAAGGAAGCAGGAGATGGGGAAGCATCTAGTCACATCCCCCTGGCGCCCCCTGAATGGTCTCAATTTAGTTTTATTGAATTTTCACTGAGCTAATTGGCAGCCATTTTAAACTTTCACTCTAGAGCAGCTGTGAATCAAAGATACTCTATACTCTACACTTGCTAAGTAGAACCATACAGGGTTCTTCGGTTTGTTCCCTTTTTGGTGTTAGGTAGAACCTTTTGCAAAGAGTTCTACCTAGAACCCTCTATGTAGGGTTCTTCATATAACCCCTTGTATTTGGTTCTACCTAGAACCCTCTATGAAGGGTTCTACTGAGAACCTTTTTATCTTTGGAGTATAGTGTAGCATATTTGTGTAGCATAAAATGTATCAACCAATAAATGTGCATGCAAAATATTAAAACAAACAGTTCTGAAAATCACCCAGCAATAGAGCATTCTGGGAAATACGATGTATGGCTCATCAAAGAACCCCTTTTCAAAAAACAGTTCTCAGGGTGGTCAAGGTTCTAGGTAGAACCCTTTTGCCTTACAACAAACCCCTGTTTTCCAAAAATGGTTCTTCAGGTCAAAAAGATTATTGGTAGAACTCTTGGTAGAACCGTATACAAAGAACCCTTTTGGAACCCTTTTTTCTGATAGTGTAGAGACACACAGACAGACCGATTGACAACTTAAGCACTGACACAGGATGAGTTTGGTCAACATCCCAGTTTAGTCCATAAGGGTCTGAGAAACAAACCTGACTTGGTCCAACACTTTTCCATCACCAACACTTAACAGCTTACAGATGGCTGTTTTTGCTTCAAATCGGTATCTTCCGGGTTCTGATATTGACAACAACAACAACAAAAAAGATATGGGTTCAAATGACGCATCTATTAACATCCGGACAGCTCAAATGGCTTGGAGATCATGAGAGCCTTGAGCGTGATGCTGGAGTAGCCATGGTGTGTAAATGTCTTGGAGATCCTGAGAGCCTTGAGCGTGAAGCTGGAGTAGCCATGGTGTGTAAATGGCTTTAGCAGAGCACTTCATCTGGAAGACAAAGAGTCCTTGTTGGCTTCCCTTTCATCCATCAGGAAGACAGACACCAGCCAGAAGACATCAGGAAACAATATTGGACTGTGTGGTGTTGTGCATGTAGAGAATCACTACGCACATGCAAAGTAATGCTAGAGACCTTCAGATGAATGCTTTTCTGCAAGCTGTTGGTTGCACCACAAGTGACAAATACTCTCTGTAAGTAATAAAGATTCTTCATGCATGGAGAATCAGACGTGGAAAAACAAAAGTGTTTTTCAGTCATTTCAAACAGCTGGCAGATGGAGTTAATGAAAGACTGAAAGGTTGGCGTGCCTATGCATACATATTTGGATGTGTACATACTGTGGGTTGATTAAAAACATGATTTGATGGCATTTGTGAGGAAATGTTACTACGTGTGGTTTAGAGCAGTGTTAAAAACAAAATCTTTGTTGATTTCTTGATATGTGTTGTTAGTGCTGGCTTGGGAAGTGCACTGTGTAGTTGAGGTACAAGTCTTGTCAAGGATTTAACATATAGCATAACACTCACACCCAACTCCCTAGGCAGCCTGGTGATCCTGCTGAACCGCTCGCTCTCTCTTTCTCACCCTTCGTCTCTCTCTGTAAACCACCATGTTCATTAGATATATGTGCCAGAGCCGTTCAGCCCATGTTGTCTTCATACACTGTCAGAAAAAGGGTACGTTAGGGTACGGTATTGTTCTCGGGGCTACAAAAAGATCAATACACATAGTGTACCGTCAGAAGTACACATATAATCTCACATTGTACTGTTCGGTACCTTTTAGGGTACATGATGGAATTGTAAGACACACTGTATAAATCACAAAATTGGCTGTCACTCCCAAACAGAGGACAACTGCATTGGTACCAATTTATCTTTTCAATCGATCAACTTAAATGTCCCTGTATATATTAAGGAACACCTAACTTTTACAACACTCACACTACTCCTTTCGCAGTTGTGTGTATTCATGGATGCAGAGGGGAGCCAAGCTTCCCCCAAAATTTGACCAACGTCAAAACAATTGATCTTTCGTCTCTCTGTTTTCATAATTCGCAGCTAGCTGTATCTATCTGACAGGAGAAATCATCAGAGCGAGGGAAACGGCGCCCCCTCTGTCTCAGTATGTGTAGCCCATGTATCTGATGCTGTCTGGACAAAAAGAGTATGACATGTTGGCGCCGTAGCACTTGATTGATTGATGCCAGTAAGCATTTGGTCGCCATTTAAATAAAGATCATTAAAAAAAAACTGTGGGTGTTCCTGGCACAGAAAAACACCCCACAAGGGAGGCCTGATTGTATTTGGCATCACACCAATCAAATCCAATTTAAAACAAAAATGTCATTGTCCAAAAACGTATTATTTTTTTGGTCTGCTTGTAACCTGTTGTGTCCTGCAGTAGCTAAATTTGCCCTTTGCTAAGCCATGAACGAAGATGGGGCTTTGGACGGCCAACCGGTGGCTTTAAAGCATCTCAGTGGCCAATACATAGCATCAGCTATCCAGCATTTACAGTATATACATTATCCTTGACCTCGTTCTTGCAGTCTATGTTCAGCCCGCAGGACGCTCTGCAAGACATATTTTCATTGAGTTCAGCTGTCTTTTTAGGGGTTTGTTTATTTATTTATTTTAAAATAATAATCATTTAACATCACTTTTCACTTCCTTTTTCCTGTGTGTTTCCAGGGAGACATCCAGCAGCTGATGATTGTAGCCGATCACCGTGCTGCGTATGATTACTGCGAGCACTACAGCCCCGACTGTGAGGTCCCTGTCCCAGAGCAGCCCCAGGCACAGGACCCCAACACCGATGAATACGTGAGTCACTTCATCAACTCTCCACCATCCTGTTTCCTATCCATGTTTACAGTATGTTTAGAGTCTGTTTTATATACTCTGTCCTTCCTTTCAGGTGAGTCTCTCTCTTCTCATGTCTCAGGGTCATTCTCTTCAGGTGGAAGCCTACTTGCTGTGTCGGCTTGAGAAGTTTAACAAGAAGATGATACACTTTTTAATAAAGTGCTCATTTTTTTTGGACAGACAGAGGTTAAGGGCAACTATCGGTCAGGGTGGGTCTTTCAAATCAAATCAAATAGTATTTGCCACATACACATGGTTAGCAGATGTTAATGTGAGTGTAGCGAAGTGCTTGTGCTTCTAGTTCCGACCATGCAGTAATATCTAACAAGTAATCTAACAATTTCACAACAACTACCTTATACACACAAGTGTACAGGAATGAATAAGAATATGTACATATAAATATGTGGATGAGCAATGGCCGAACGGCATAAGCAAGATGCAGTAGATGCTATAGGGTACAGTATATACATATGAGATGAGTAATGTAGCGAATGTAAACATTATAAAAAGTGGTATTGTCTAAAGTGACTTGATATATTTATTACATCCAATTTTTAATCATTAAAGTGGCTAGAGTTTTGAGTCAGTATGTTGGCAGCAGCCACTCAATGTTAGTGGTGGCTGTTTAACAGTCTGATGGCCTTGAGATAGAAGCTGTTTTTCAGTCTTCCGGTCCCAGCTTTGATGCACCTGTACTGACCTTGCCTTCTGGATGATAGCGGGGGGAACAGGCAGTGGCTCGGGAGGTTGTTGTCCTTGATGATCTTTTTGGCCTTCCTGTGACATCGAATGGTGTAGGTGTCCTGGAGGGCAGGTAGTTTGCCCCCGGTGATGCGTTATGTAAACCTCAATACTCTCTGGAGAGCCTTGCGGTTGTGGGCGGAGCAGTTACCGTACCAGGCGGTGGTACAGCTCGGCAGGATGCTCTCGATTGTGCATCTGTAAAAGTTTGTGAGGGTTTTTGGTGACAAGGCAAATTTCTTCAGCCTCCTGAGGTTTTAGAAATTCTTCACCACAATGTCTGTGTGGGTGTTCCATTTCAGTTTGTCTGTGATGTGTACGCCGAGGAACTTTCCACCTTCTCCACCACTGTCCCATGTGGATAGGAGGGGTGCTCCCTCTACTGTTTCCTGAATTCCACGATCGTCTCCTTTGCTTTGGTGATGTTGAGTGAGAGGTTATTTTCTTGACACCACACTCTGAGGGCCCTCACCTCCTCCCTGTAGGCCGCTGCGTTGTTGTGATTGCGTCATCTGTGGACCTATTGGTGCGGTAAGCATATTGGAGTGGGACTAGGGTATCAGGTAGGGTGGAGGTGATATGATCCTTGACTATTATCTCAAAGCACTTCATGATGATGGAAGTGAGTGCTACGGGGCGATAGTCGTTTAGCTCTGTTACCTTCGCTTTCATTGGGAACAGGAACAATGGTGGCCCTCCTGTAGCATGTGGCAACAGCAGACTGGGATAGGGATTGATTGAATATGTCCGTAAACACACCAGCCAGCTGATCTGCACGTGCTCTGAGGACGCGACTAGTGATGCCGTCTGGGCCGGCAGCCTTGCGAGGGTTAACACGTTTAAATGTTTTACTCACGTTGGCTGCGGTGAAGGAGAGTCCGCAGGTTTTGGTAGCGGGCCATGTCGGTGGCACTGTGTTGTCCTCAAAGCGAGCAATGAAGTTGTTTAGTTTGTCTGGGAGCAAGACATCGGGGTCCGCGACGAGGCTGGTTTTCTTTTTGTAGTCCGTGATTGACTGTAGACCCTGCCACATACCTCTCGTTTCTGAGCCTTTGAATTGCGACTCTACTTTGTCTCTTTACTGACCACTTAGCTTGTTTGATTGCCTCGCGGAGGGAATAGCTACACTGTTTGTATTCGGTCATGTTTCCGGTCGCCTTGCCCTTTAGGTCCTTAGGATGAGTACCTGACTTAGCAATAATATAAAAGCTAACCAAGGAAGCTCAAACACCTTCATATACCCTGAGGTGTGGTATTCCCTGATTTACCCTAATGCCTTTATCCATAAGCAGCTCTTTGAGTAGGGATCAGGTAGTGTCGGTTGGACAAACTGCTGGAAAGAAAAAAAGAGCTGCATGGCTGAGGGGGAAAACGCAGAAGTTTGCCAGAGAGAAAGTGCTGACTGCTGGGGAAACCAACAGGGTTGAATATGCTATGCAGGGATATTGTAGATAAAATATGCAGGAATGACAGAGTACTTGCCGAGGCCTGTATCTCCATGCGCTATGCTGAATGGAGATTGTCCTTCTTCAGTATCTGCCCCCATTCTATTAAACATCTCTGCTTTCGTACCTTGGTGTGGTAAGGCTTGATCCTTTGGAGGAGAAGGACATTAATTCAAGAAGCTAACCAACCACGCCCTAGGACTCATTCCAGTTGGTGGATGGGGAGTAGTCAGGGAGAGAACCAGAACCATAGTGTGCCCAATCACAGCTCTTGTACCTGGTTGCTTAGGGCCCCCGGCCACTAGGGAACTCGGTCGGGGTCTCAACTTACTGTTGAGGGTTAGAATAGTAGAATACAGAAGGTGCAAGTTTGAAATTTGGTTGGTTTTGCCAGAAACTGACAGTCATTCACTTAGCCATTTCAGCTAACATTTTTTGATTGGTAAAATAGTCTAGTCAGTTATCTAAACTGGCAATATGGGTAGAATTTTATGAAATTTGCATTAATACTGCAGACATTTCTCTCTGCCCCATGGCACAATTAGTAAAATTGCATGGCAGTTGTTATAAAATTGCAAAATAAATTCTCCGGCCCATGGCAAAATGTGTAGAATTGCAGGGAATTAACTTTAAAATGTTACATTTTCTCTCTTCCGTCAAGATTATGATTATGATTAAGATTAAGGCGATTATGGAGAAGAGCTCACAGATCAAATAAACTGAGAGGCACTGATGCAACTCGGACCACCACTACTCTCAGTACATCATCAGGATGAGCTCTATGACAGAGAGCTTATGGCATGCAATCATTCGGTACATTGCACCGCCATATGCAAGTAAAGTAAGCTTGCATAAAATGGAAGTCAACCCCACTCCTGTCTACCCCGCCCTTCTTAAACACCTTCACTCCTGATCTCCCTTGTACCACCTCACCCCATTGTACCCTCTTAGAACCTTCCAACCCGCTCACCCCAACCCGCAGCGGTATCTAGGTTAAGGGTGGGGCAATTCGGGGGAGTTGTGTTTTGGGAAAGTAGAGAAATGCAGAGGTTAGAAAACACCCACAAAGTACACAGCAACATGCCCTCGACCTGTTAAGATCTGGGACGGCTTCATTTAGACGCCAGTGGAAAAGTGATCTATTATCCATCAGTGACATGCATGAACACAGAAGAGTAGGGCCGCTGAGGCTCAGGAGAGAGAGAGAGGTCGGATATGGGTCAGATTGACATTCCTGGAAAGGTTTCCGACCAGGGTCGCCATAACGCACACCCTCTCGTATATTATTGCTAGCCGTGGTGTTGTGCTAGCCGTGGTGTTGTGCTCAATAGCACCACTGCTGGAACACACTTTTGACCAATCCGATTGCTTGGCCGGAACTAACCGTTTCATAATTCCCTGTATTGTATAGAACACAGAGGAGGACAGCTATTACTATGAGTATCCTTACTATGAGGACACGGATGGGAAGCCTTCTGAGACTGAGACAGACGAAGCAGCTGGACCTGCCACGGAAGACGTAAAGGTACTGTCCTCTGTCCCCCGTCTCTCTCCAGTTTAGTATGGTGGGTTGTGGGACTTCACACCCTGCCCCCATCCTCA
The DNA here is from genome assembly GCF_023373465.1 of Oncorhynchus keta. NCBI lineage: Eukaryota > Metazoa > Chordata > Actinopteri > Salmoniformes > Salmonidae > Oncorhynchus > Oncorhynchus keta. Next base: position 31,651,297 of record NC_068426.1, on the reverse strand, counting down.
TCCCTTCTCTTATGACTTATTGATTGTTGTTGAGGATTGCTGTTGATGCTAGCTGAGTATGCTTTCTTGGGCCAGATATCCATTTGAAACGTTTTCCTTTATCTCAATGGTTTAAAACTGAGGTTAATGAAAATGAATGAATTTAAACAAAGCCGTTGTTCATGCCAGTTGTATAAAGCTACAGTGGTTCCTCCTAACATTGCGTTGTTCTTCCCTCCAGGTGTCCGTGCCAGAGAGCGGCCGTGTCGTCACCTCCGTCAAAGAGGTGGTGTCATCAGTAAGGGAGACAGCCAGTCAGGGGGCCGAGGGCAAAGTGTTGACCAGTACCGCCAATGCTGAAGCTGCCGCTGCTGCTGGAGCTGGGGAGGATACCAGCCGCTACGACAACTATGATACGGAAGGTTACGGCAACTACGAGACGTACTACGACGAGTCCACGGCCCTGCCCGACGTCGCTCGCAGGGTCACCATCAGCAGTAGCAGCGTGGGGACGGGCGCAGGGGTGGAGCTGGACTTGGGGTCAAAGGTTGACCTGGGCACGGGGGCGGAGATTGAGAAGGTCATCACCACTAGTGGAGGATTCACCATGACACGCAACAGGACCTCAGTGAGTTATCATCATCGTCACAAAAAAAATGCTGGATTAAAAACAACCAAATTTGTGTAAATACTGGACACACGTTGGGTTATTTTGACACAGACAGTTGGGTCACTCAGTTGGGCTGTTGGGTTATTGATGCTGGGTTGGGTCAGAGCTGGGTCAGATCAGAAGACTGGAGGACTGGCTTAGTAGGTGCATGGCATTCGGATAGTTATTTTTGGCTACCCGTGAGTGTAAATGTCATTCCGGTTCATCTGTTCTGTTGTAATGTTATCTGTCTGTTGAGCTCTGACACTTTTGTAGCGTTTGTGAGGCTTTCCCAAGACTATACGTTTCTCAAGTGCCTAGGCATGTCCCAATGTTGGGAGAGTTACCACTGTTTTAATGTTTATTCTCATAATGTTATTAATGTTATATTAGAATATGTAATGTGCAGTGAATATGAATGACATTTACTCTCACTGGTGGCCAAAAATAACTGAAAGCCACACTGCCAACAGGCCATGCCTCCTGAAAGTCATCTTATTTCCCAAACATGGCTTAATGTATTACTTGGGTTTATATTCACTTCCATGCTTGGTTGATCAGTGTTATAGGCCCCACAGGGTTTCCAAAAATCGGTTTGGGTGCATTGGGTGCACGTTTTGTTTTTTACCCTGAGCACTATTCATAATTCAAATAATCAAAGCCAGATAATGAGTAGGTTATTTGAATCATCTGTGTAGTGCTAGAGTAACAACCAAAGTGTGCACCGAAGGTGAGCCCCAGGACTGAGTTTGGGAGACCCTGGTAAAGTCTACGGTAGCCTTTTTTTGATGTAATCCATAGGCATTTTTCAGGGGGCGTGGCCTATTGGGGGCGTGGAATTACATTTACTCTCACAGTTGGCCAAAAATATATCTTCAAGCTCCGCCCTCACTAAGCCACGCCTCTAGTGTTCTACGAAAACAACCGAACTGGCTGTGTCAAAATCAACCAACGTGTCGTGTCCACTATTTACCCAGCGCTGGGCTGTTTTTAACCCAGCATGTTTACCCACATAGAACTACACGTGTGGAAAGCAGCTATAGCAGGAGGATAAGATGATTGCCATTATCTGTCATTGTGTGACAGTGTACTATTCTCATTGCATCGCACTTCTGTATCCTTTCCTCGCTGGTCTCTCAGGGAGCAACAGCCTACGATGGGAACTATGGCGAGGGCTATGACCTGTCCTATGGAGAGGGAGAGGAGGATGAGTACGGAGTCGGCGGAGGTGGCCACGGCAGCAGAACCAGCAGCAGCAGTACTGTCGAAATCGGTGCTGGTGGGGGATCCGTATCAGTCGGGGGCAGTTCTGTTTCTGTTGGGGGCGGTTCCGTCACTGTAGGTGGATCTGCCGGAGGCGGGGCAGCGAGCGCCGGTGGCGGGCGGCGGGCGCCGGAGGCGGTGCGTCGAGAGCCGGAGGCGGGCGGCGGGCGCCGGAGGCGGGGCGGCGAGCGCCGGAGGCGGGGCGGCAGGAGCTGGAGCCGGGGGTTCCGTTGCTAGGGGAGCAGGTGGCCAGGGTGTGAATATTGAGGGAGATTACACTGATCTGGAGGGTGTTGGGTTTAAGGAGGAGTCCATCTCTGAGTACGGGGAAGAAGATTATGGCTATGGAGACCTGGACTACGGTGGACAGGAGGAAAAGGTGCTGCCGGCAGAGACAGACGAATACTATGGACAGGTAATTATGACTGATGGTGATGACAGCAGTAGTGATGATGATGATGATGATGATGATGATGATGATGATGATGATGATGATGATGATGATGATGATGATGATGATGATGATGATGATGAAGGGAATGATGACGGTGTCATCTGCAGGTTGATGGGTCTCGAGGAGAGAAAGGACAGAAGGGAGAGCCTGCTATCATTGAGCCTGTGAGTATAATTTCTCCTGTGTGTGTGTGTGTGTCAGTGTGAGAGAGTGTGTTAAAAACATGTGTGTCTGCGTGAGTGTGTGTATTTCACATCCAAACCATGAAATATCACACACCACTGATTGTGAGTCATATAACACAAACACACAGGTCTCGGCCTTTTGCATTCTCACATTGTATCCTGCAGCAAGGCCCTCCCCTGGCCCGGAGGGTAAACATTTGGAGGACGGCTACATCTAGAGATTGTGAATGATCATCGGGTGTGTAAACACACTGTGGGCTAGCATAAACACTGACCAGGGAAAGACCCGCTGGGAACGGAGGGGTAGAGAGAGAGAGAGAGAGAGAGAGAGAGAGATAAACAGCCAGTCCCTAGTTTGGGATTTGAACCCATGACAGTGTTAACTCGAGGAGCTAAAGCCACGGCTATACCTCAAGGATTTTGATTCCTCTACATCGTTCTCTGGTATGCCAATGTCATCACTGGCAGCCAATTCATATCTTGTGATCCAAAGCATCCACATCAACACATAGATATTCATAATGCACCACCTCAATCTAAACTGAGTCACAGAATCAAGGGAGTTTTTGAATCCCATGGCTTCAGCCCTATAATCATCCACAGCTGCTTAATTTAAACAAATGTCACTGGGCTTAACTATGTGTTTGTGGGAGTGTTTGTATGTGTGTGACTGAGCGCGCGCGCGCGCGTGTGTCCGTGTCCTTACCTCACTGAATGAGCCAGTGAGCCGTCCATCTAGTTCGGATATTAAATCAACAATGAGCGGAGCCCCCTCCTTCCAGTCCAAGCCCCGTGTGTCTACAATGACGACATAACCCCCCACCCCCAGCCCACTTCCAGCCCCACCCTGGCTACTCACACACATAAACACACACACACAGGCTTGCATGCGCACACACATACACACACTCCTCTATCTGTTTACTGCTGGGATCAGTCACTCCTGGGTCAAACATCCCTGGCCATATATCTACGCCAAGTGTTTGCCAGATAGACGCACTATAGGAAAACGGTGACGTGACCACACACACACACACACACACACACACACACACACACACACACACACACACACACACACACACACACACACACACACACACACACACACACACACCTATCCATAGACACACATCAAACAAAAGGAACATGTATGACTATCGGAATGTTAAAAAGTAGGGCAGTAAATGTATTCTTTTTAACTTGGAAAATAGATGTGGCTTGAATGAGATTTTGCAGGGCTGCAGGCAAACAAAAAAATGCTGAAATCACATAATTCCAACCGAGGCTTTAGTTGTGTCTACGTTATGTTTTTCCCATAAAATGGTCACCACACCAAAACAAGGATGAGTCTTCACTGTCATGCCCTTTAGCTTTAGCTCATCTGTGAGTGTTTTACGAAACAGAGGCGGAGACAGAGAGCTGCTGTTTTTAAGTGAGTCGTGGTCAAGGGTCATGTTCAGAGAGACAAGGAGTGCTTACTATGAGACCCCCCTCCCTTACTGACCAGGCCATCTTTCTTTTTGCATGCTGGGAGCTGGAGGAGCATTTGCCCACCTTGGCTCTGCTATTAGCTGAACAGAGACAGATCTCCGGGACAGATCTCCGGGACACAGAGTTCCTGTGTTCTTATTACCCATAGTCCCCTGATCCATGGGCATGTTGAACATGTTCCATCAGCCTCCTTACTTTGTCCTGATCATTATTTACCCTCTGCTGGTTTCTCCCAGATTGATGTGAAGTGCTAAGTGAAATGACAGGCAGGAATTTATATGAAATTACCCAACACTCCTGGATGGAGAGTAGATATGCAGAATGTGTCTGGACATGTATACATCTGCACACATACTGAAGCAACGCATGCATATGAATGAATGAATACACACACAGGGTTGTACACACACTGCCACACGCACACACACGCACGCTTACACACACGGTGATAGTGCTGCATGCTCTACAGGCTGCAGCCATCCATCTCTCTGATGTGTTTGTGTGTTTCAGGGAATGCTGGTGGAGGGTCCGCCCGGGTCTGAAGGCCCAACAGTAAGTACATCTCTCTATCCTCTCTATTCTCTCTCTCTCTCTTCTCTCTCTCTCTCTCTCTCTCTCTCTCTCTCTCTCTCTCTCTCTCTCTCTCTCTCTCTCTCTCTCTCTCTCTCTCTCTATCTCTCTCCCTCCATTTGTCTCAATCTCAAACTCTGTGTGTGTATGTATCTTTCTCTCTCTTTCTCTCTCTCTCGCTCTCTCTCACTCTCTCTCATTCTTTCTCTCTCTTTCTCTCTCACTCTCTCATTCTTTCTCTCTCACTCTCTCTCATTCTTTCTCATTCTGTCTCTCTCTTTCTCTCTCTCTCTCTCTCACTCTCTCTCATTCTTTCTCTCTCTTTCTCTCTCACTCTCTCTCATTCTTTCTCTCTCTTTCTCTCTCTCTCGCTCTCTCTCACTCTCTCTCATTCTTTCTCTCTCTTTCTCTCTCACTCTCTCTCATTCTTTCTCTCTCTTTCTCTCTCTCTCTCATCGCTCTCTCTCATTCTCATTCTCTCTCTCTCTCTCTCTCTCTCGCTCTCTCTCACTCTCTCTCATTCTTTCTCTCTCTTTCTCTCTCACTCTCTCTCATTCTTTCTCTTTCTCTCTTCTCTCTCACTCTCTCTCATTCTTTCTCATTCTTTCTCTCTCTTTCTCTCTCATTCTCTCTCATTCTTTCTCTCTCTCCATTTGTGTTTGTCTATTTCTCCCCTCTGTTTGTGTACGTGTGTTTGTACATGTCTCTCTCTCAATTCAATTCAAGGTGCTTTATTGGCATGGGAAACATGTGTTAACATTGTTAACTCTCTCTCTCTCTCTCTCTCTCTCTCTCTCTCTCTCTCTCTCTCTCTCTCTCTCTCTCTCTCTCTCTCGCTATGATCTCGTATTGATGTCACTTGTTAAAATGAACTTCAATCAGTGTAGATGAAGGGGAGGAGACTGGTTAAAGAAGGGTGCACCTCAATATTAGGAAGGTGTTCTTAATGTTCTGTACACTCAGAGATATAGAGAGGGAGGGAGATAAACACTATCTCCCTTTCTCTCTCTCTCTCTCTCTCTCTCTCTCTCTCTCTCTCTCTCTCTCTCTCTCTCTCTCTCTCTCTCTCTCTCTCTCTCTCTCTCTCTCTCTCTCTCTCGCTCATCCTTGGCAGCCTATGACTAGTGATTTCCGTTGGAATCTGAGATGCATCTCAGTCTGTGTCACCCCCGTATGTCCTGTGTAGTCTGCCTCTGCTTGAGAATCAGTCGCTATCCCCCAACTGTTCGCTTTGGAACGCCACCACTAGCGTAACAATTGGAGAGAGTGAAACTGTAAGCCCTTTCAGTGTGATTTTGGCAGGGCCTCTTGCCAGTCTAGAGCCTTCGTAATCGGAGTGGTAAAAGCATGACTCACCACTCCTCAAGAGAGACCGTTAGTTTACCCCGATGTTCTTGTTCTGGGACCAGTTATTATTCGTTTACCGACGCCTTTATGACACACTTGCTCTTGCAGTCTATTTGATCCCAAGCTGCTGGGTGCTATAGAAGACAGACACTCCACCAAGCAGCAGAGAAATGATAGAGTAAGAGTTTGTAGAGCGAGAGAAATGGGGCACCAGTTGAGATGTATCTTCTAATAGACTGCCTACCTCATACTTCCTCATATATTCTCTCTCTTCTCCCTTTCCCTTTTTCCATATTTTGTTAAGTTACAGCCTTGTTCTAAAATTGATTAAATTACACATTTCATTTGTCAATCTACACACAATACCGCATAATGACAAAGTGAAAAACAGAAATATCTTACTTAAATAAGTATTCAGACCCTTTGCTATGAGACTCGAAATTGAGCTCAGGTGCATCCTGTTTCCATTGATCATCCTTGAGATGTTTCTACAACTTGATTGGAGTCCATCTGTGGTAAATTCAATTGGTTGGACATGGTTTAGAAAGGCACACACCTGTCTATATAAGGTCCCACAGTTGACAGTGCATGTCAGAGCAAAAACCAAGCCATGAGGTCGAAGGAATTGTCCATAGATTGTGTCTAAGGCACAGATCAAGGGAAGGGTACAAAACATTTCTACATCATTGAAGGTTCCCAAGAACACAGTGTCCTCCATCATTCTTAAATGGAATCATTTTAGAATCACCAAGACTTCCTCGAGCTGGCCACTTGGCCAAATTGAGCAATCGGGGGAGAAGGGCCCTAGTCAGGCTCCACAGAGGAGCTCCAGAGTTCCTCTGTGGAGATGGGAGAACCTTCCAGAAGGACAACCATTTCTGCATTAATCAGGCCTTTTTATGGTAGAGTGGCCAGACGGAATCCACTCCTCAGTAAAAGGCACATGACAGCCCGCGTGGAGTTTGCCAAATGGCACCTAAAGGACTCTCAGACCAGGAGAAACAAGATTCTCTGGTCTGATGAAACCAAGATTGAACTATTTGGCCTGAATGCCAAGTGTCACGTCTGGAGGAAACCTTTTCATACTCTCTGCCTTGTCTGTCTCTTTTTTCCACTTATGCTGGACTGTCCTGATCTGTGTTGTTAGAGATGGACAGGGGATTCAAGTTTTAATGCCACGTGCAGAAGTACAGTGAATTGCCTTTCTTGAATGATCCAAACCCAACAATGGAGTAATCAATATCAATGTAGCACTAAAAATAACATAAGGTAGAACAAAAACACACAATAAATACAAATAAGAAGTAAGAAGAACACGAGAAAGTAAGAAGCTATATATAGGATCAGTTTCAATACCATATTTACTATGTGCAGGGATACTGGATGCCATCCCTACGGTGAAGCATGGTGGTGGTAGCAACTTGCTGTGGGGATGTTTTTCAGCAGCAGGGACTGTGAAACTAATCAGGATCGAGGGAAAGATGAACGAAGCAAAGTACAGAGAGCTCCTTGGTGAAAGCCTGCTCCAGAGCGCTCAGGACCTCAGACTGGGGTGAAGGTTCAACATCCAACAGGACAAAGCACACAGCCGAGACAATGCAGGAGTGGCTTCGGGACAAGTCTCTGAATGTCCTTGAGTGGCTCAGCCAGAGCCCGGACTAGAATCTGATCTAACATCTCTGGAGAGACCAGAAAATAACTGTGCAGCGGCACTCCCCAACCAACCTGACAGAGCTTGAGAGGATCTGCAGAGAAGAATGGGAGAAACTCCCCAAATACAGGTGTGTCAACCTAGCATCATACCCAAGAAGACTCGATGCTGTAATCGCTGCCAAAGGTGCTTCAACAAAGTACTGACTAAAGGGTCTGAATATGTATCTAAATTTAATATTTCAGTTTTTGTTTTCTTATACATTTGCACAAAAAAAAGTTTTTGCTTTGTCGTTATGGGATATTGTGTGTAGATTGACTTGGGGGGGGGACGATTTAATCCATTTTAGAATAATGCTGTAATGTAATAAAATGCGGGGGGGATCAAGGGGTCTAAATACTTTTCCGAATGCACTGTATGTTACTGCGTGAGTAGCATTTTGTTGTGTGTACGTATGAGTGGGATTGCGTGTGTGTGCCGTTCTCATTGTCTGATGATATGTATTGTTGTGAAACAGGGTCTCCCTGGACCCCCAGGTTCCTCCGGTTCCCCGGGCAGCCCCGGAGACGCAGGAGAGAGGGTGAGTAACAAGGACACCTCACCAGTAAAGCACAACGACATATAAATAAATACACAGGGGGAAAAAAAACACAAACACATCACATATGCAGCTGTGTCAATAAAACCAAAAGGTGTGATTCAAGCTATTGATATACACCTGTAAAAGTTTAGTCCAAGGTAAATGATGCCAGGAATACAAACGCGTCAGGTTTTTGACAAAACTTGTACATGTGTACATTTTGACCTTGTTGGAGTAAATCCCCCACCCCTTCTCTCTCTCTATCTCTCTGTCACAGGGTCCGAATGGTCGTGCTGGTCTTCCTGGTGCGGATGGTCTGCCAGGACCTCCAGGGACTGTCCTCATGCTGCCTGTAAGTAAATAACATTGGCTGACAGCTCTAGAATACACAGATCTAGAATATATAGACTTCCCTGATGCTGCATGTAAGTAAATAACATGGGCTGACCGCTCTAGAATACACAGATCTAGAATATATAGACTTCCCTGATGCTGCATGTAAGTAAATAACATTATCTGACACTTCAAGAATAAGTGTATAGATATAGATCAAGAACAGAAAGTATGTCTCATGTTCAGTAATAATGCCTGTATGTTTATGCACGTGTGTACGTTCATAATTGTATATTCTATGTTGGCTTGTTGGCTATTGTGTGTGTGTGTGAGAATGTGTCTTTGTCTGGCAGACTTTCTTCTTAATCTTCCATCCTAATCATGTCCCTTTCTGTACTGCTGTTCTCAAGCTGCCGGCATATTTGTTAGGCTTGTCGCACGGCTAATCCTCTCTTCGCTTCGTTGCATTATCTGATAGAATGCTGGTAACATCGATAACGGAGTTCTGTGGGGTTTGGGCCACTGTGTCCTGACCTGTGTGTGAAGTTAGCTATGTGGGATGTGTGTTTCATTGTCTCGGAGGGTATTTAGAGATCTCTGTTCTGGAATGCAGGGAGGGAGTCTCCTTCTGAATCAAATACTCTTCCTCTCTGGTCCCGCCCCGTAAATAGATAGTCCAATCTGCTGTAAGTCAGCACTCTAGCACCTCCTAGTTGAAGCTTTAGGAGGCTGTGGTTCCGCTCGTTCAGACTCACTCACTTTGGCTCTTTCTCGCCTCTCATTCCCCTTCTCTTCTCCCCTTCTTACTAATGAGATAACTACCTCACACTATTCCCCAATCTCCAGCCCCCCAGCCCACGCCTTCCTCTTGTCCTCAGACTCCAGCCCAATTGACAGATATAGGAGTCTTACAGGAAGTCCTCCAGCCTCAGACAGGAAGTAGAGCAGGGCTAAGTGTTCCTTCCTGTGATCACAGCTGCGAAGGCTAAAGTGAATAGCTGGCCTTTCTGTTTCTTTACTGTTCTGCTTTACTGCTGCTCCTGAGTGTGATGACTTGTCCAGATGTCCTGCTGAAGTCTCAGGAGACCGCAGAGCAGAGCAGAGCCGTCTAGGAAAGTCAGGCCAATATGTCTGGACATGAACTTAGCCTTAGTCTGGTCAAGGTGCAACTGTAAAGCACAGGCCCTTTTAAATGTTGTCATTTTGTTCAAACATAACGAGAGCTTAGATTTGAGTCATTTAGCAGACCCTCTTGTCTTGAGCGACTGTCTCGAGCGACAGTTTAGTCCATTCATCTTCAGATAGCTAGGTGGGACAACCACATGCCTTATAACTGTGCCTTATAGCTATGCATTATACCGTGGTTATTAGTTGTGGTTGTGAGCAATAGCCATGTCAACACATTAACTCGGGCCAAATGTAGGTATGTTTGATTGTGGAGAGTTGGATAGTGTGCTTGGAAATTAGGCAGTAAGACCCTATTTGTGTGCCCCTGGTTTCACATTCTCTCTCTCTCTCTCTCTCTCTCTCTCTCTCTCTCTCTCTCTCTCTCTCTCTCTCTCTCTCTCTCTCTCTCTCGGCATGGTTAGATTGTCTGTGTCATGGTTTGGTTTGATTGAGAACGGTGGAACGGTGAGGCTCTCCAGGGACAAGAGAAATATCAAGAAAGATAGTCTAGCTAGAGAGATGTCCCTGTGTTGAAGAAAGCAAGGTTTGCCAGCTTCATGCAATCCTGTCTTCAATGTTATTTTTTCCCCCCTATTTCTATAATAACAAGGTCACGGTTGGGGTGAAAAACCCTCCCCACTGTTGTGTTGTTATTCATTCCAACAGTAACAGAAACAGAAGCACATCTTTGTTGGATCATTCAACTCCAGATGTTGGTCAGAAAATGCAGGTTGCACTACGCACATATCACCACTAGATGCCAGTGTAAGCATCTGGATGGGGAAAAGGGCCATAACCAGGCAGTTGATGTATGAGCGAAGGTTTTTGCAACTGAGTACTTTTAATTGCTTTAAAAATATATATATAAATCATATTTTGATTTATTTAGACATTCTTTTTGAAGATGAGCTATTTTAGCCTGTAAGCTGACTTGACCTTTTCTTACCCCACTGGGGTCTCTATTATTTTCTTACTCTCTGCCTTGTCTGTCTCTTTGTCCATGTACCTGTATCTGCTTACGCTGGACTGTCCTGATCTGTGTTGTTAGAGATGGACAGGGGATTCAAGTTTTAATGTCACGTGCAGAAGTACAGTGAAATGCCTTTCTTGGAAGCTCCAAACCCAACAATGCAGCAATCAATATCAATGTAGCACTAAAAGTAACATGGTAGAACAAAAACACACAATAAATACAAATAAGAAGTAAGAAGAACACGAGAAAGTAAGAAGCTATATATAGGATCAGTTTCAATACCATATTTACTATGTGCAGGGATACTGGAGTGATTGAAGTAGATATGTAGAGGGGTAAGGTGACTAGGCTTCAGGATATATGATAAACAGAGTAGCAGCAGCTGAAATGATGATTGTATGTGAGGTTGCGTGTGTTGAGTCAGTAGAAATAAAGTACAAGGGTCAACTCAGAGAGTCTGTGTAGCTATTCTGTTAACTAATTTAGCATTCTTATGGCTTGGGAATAGAAGCTGTTCAGGAGCCTGTTGGTGTCAGACTTACCAACCCTCTGTAGCGCCATCGAGGGCGGTGCTGTTGCCATACCAAGCAGTGATGCAGCCAGTCAAGATGCTCTCGATTTTTGAGGATTTGAGGGCCCATGCCAAACCTTTTCAACCTCCTGAGAGGGAAGAGGCGCTATCGTGCCTTCTTCATGACTGTGCGTGTTTGAGTGGACCATTTGGACACCGAGGAACTTGTAGCCCTCGCTCCGCTCCACTGCAGTCCCATAAATGTGGATGGGGGCGTGCTCACCCCCCTGTTTCCTCTATTCAACAATCAGCTCTTTAGACATTGAGGGAAAGGTTGTTGTCCCAGCAGCACACTTCCAGGTCACTGACCTCCTCCTTGTAGGCTGTCTCACCGTCACCGGTGATCAAGTATGCTACCGTCGAGTCGTCAGCGAACTTGATGATGGTGTTGGAGTTGTGTGAGGCCACGTAGTCGTAGATGAACAGGGAGTACAGGAGGGGACTAAGCACACTCCCCTGTGGAGCCCCTATGTTGAAGGTCAGCATGGCGGATATGACGTTGTCTACCCTCACCATCTGAGGTCAGCCCATCAGGAAGTCCAGGATCCAGTTGCAGAGGGAGGTGTTCAGTCCCAGGGTCCTAAGCTTGGTAACGAGCTTTGAGGGCACAATGGTGTTGAACGCTGAGCTGTAGTCAATTAACAGCATTCTCACACACTGTAGGTATTTCGCTTATCGAGGTGGGCGAGGGCCATGTGGAGTGCAATCTGTTGGGGCGATATGCAAATTGGAGTGGGCCTAGTGTGGCTGGGATGATGGAGTTGTGTGCCATAATGAGCCTCTCAAAGCACTTCATGATTACAGATGTGAGTGCTACAGGGATGTAGTCATTGTGGCATGAAGCATTAAAGTTCTTGGGAACAGGAATGATGATGTTCAGTATAAGACGCAGGGATTACAGACTGAGACAAGGAGAGGTTGGAAATGACCGTGAATATGCCTGCCAGCTGATCTGTGCTTGCTCTGAGAACGCGTCCTGGAATTACCGTCCGGCCCCGCGGCCCGTGTGTTGGCCTGATTCAAGTCGGACTCAGAGAGAGCGAGGTCCTCTGGGTCGGTGGGTCCCCTCACGCACAGTACAGTGCTGTTGTTGTCGAGGCATGCATAAAATGCATTGAGTTCGTCTGGAAGAGTTGGGCAGATCACGGCTGGGTCTTCACTTGTAATCCGTCATACTTGAGCAAAAGTAAAGATGCCTTTATAGAAAATGACTCAAGTAAATAGACAAAATGCCCTTATGTTGATGACTTATTGCAAATCCAATCACGTTGATTCAACGTTATCACATTGATTTTTGGGGGTTGAAATTATGTGGAAACAACGTTGATTCACACAGTTTTTGCCCAGTGGTATGGGTCTGATTATTGGTTCTGAGTTCTGCTTTCACCTTCAGTTCCGGTTCAGTTCTGGAGGAGACTCTGGACAGAAGGGACCTCAGGTGTCTGCTCAGGAGGCTCAGATGCAAGCCATCATGCAACAGGCCAGGGTAAGGGTTACGCACACTCACGCACACACACACACATACACACAATTTTGTATCTCTCTTACAGTGCTGTTTTCTCTCTCCAGCTTGCGATGCGTGGTCCTACTGGCCCTATGGGTTTGACTGGTAGATCTGGTCCTCTGGTACGTACCAAAGTCTTCCTCAGTTTCCCCTCACAGACACACACACACAAACACTAACCGCTGTCACATACACAGCCTGAGGATAAATAATTATGGTGCTCATAGTTGATAAGATCATATTGAAATTGTAATTCTGATGCTACAACAGTAATAGTGTTTTGGCTGTGGCCTGATCTGGGGTCTACCGTGACCTATTGTGTGACCTTGTTGTGTTTGTCCTCCCAGGGTTCTCCAGGTGTGTCTGGACTGAAGGGAGATTCTGGAGAGACCGGTCCTCAGGTAAGGCAGATGGAAGGTTCTAGACCACTAGAACCACTGAATGTTCTAGACCACTGGAACCACAATGGTTATTTTATTAGGGTTCTTTTTTTGGGGGGTTCCTGTGGTAGGGTTCTCTTGTTGGGTTCTCCAGTAACATTGTTCATTGTTTCAGGGACCTCGTGGCCCAATGGGTTCTCATGGACCCCTTGGGAAGCCTGGTAGAAGGGTAAGTGTAATTGGGATTCTTGCACTGGCATTTTAGCTTGGCATGCAGATTAGGATTGATTTTATTCATGTATTGTATTGCTCTTGTGTTGTATGTTCACGCCGACTACTTCCTGCTGAGCTCTTGACAGGTTTCTCTTTGCAAAAGGTTTCTAACCTCAAAAGGTCTTTCCTGGTGAAATAAAGTAAAAAATAAAAAGGATTGTGCCCTTCAGGAAGGAGAGGCAAGTGATTGAAGTGTTATTGTTGCTAGGTGTTGTAAGGTCTATATATTCTGTGTTTCCAGGGACGTGCTGGATCTGACGGAGCCAGAGGCATGCCTGGTCAGACCGGAACCAAGGGAGACAGAGGTTTCGATGGTTTGGCCGGACTTCCCGGTGAGAAGGGACACAGAGTAAGTCAAACCCCTTTTCTTTATCTTTTTTTGAATCTACATTGTATTTTCTAGTCCAATGTTTGTGTGTCTTTGCCAGTGTGATTGTCTGTGTGTGTCACTGATCTGTATTATGTTGGTTCATTTAGGGCGAAGCTGGTCCCCATGGACCTCCCGGACCCACAGGAGAGGATGGAGAGAGAGTAAGCACCACCACACATCTCCCTCCCGACATCTCTTATCATCTCTACCCAATTTTTCTCGCTCTCTATTTCTTCATCCTCCTGTGTGTGTGTGTGTGTGTGTGTGTGTGTGTGTGTGTGTGTGTGTGTGTGTGTGTGTGTGTGTGTGTGTGTGTGTGTGTGTGTGTGTGTGTGTGTGTGTGTGTGTGTGTGTGTGTGTGTGTGTGTGTGTGTGTGTGCGTCCGTAGGTCAGTATGTCCGTGCGGTGTGTGTGTGTCTGCGTATGTGTGATTGGTAAGTGTGTGTGATCTAAGTGTCTGCCGTCAGTCATGTAAATCAGCCATCCTCCTCACATACACCATCACTCATCTCACACCATCACTCACTCCCCGTCTGGCTCATCCTACTGCGCTACATCTGTACTCTCCTCCTTTCCCCTCCTTTCATAGCTCCTCTCCCCATCACCCTCTCTCCTCTACTCCGACCTCCCGCTTCCTGTTCTGATCATGTCACGTCCTGTTTTCAGGGAGACGATGGAGAGATTGGGCCACGTGGTCTGCCTGGTGAGCCAGTAAGTGTTGACCTTTTTTAAGATGTCTACCACCTTGTCGTTTGGTATTTTTGGGTAATTTATTCGGATCCCCATTAGCTGTTGCAAAAGCAGCAGCTGCTCTTCCTGGGGTTCCACACAAAACATGAAACATAATACAGAATGACATAATGCAGAACATCATTAGACAAGAACAGCTCAAGGGCAGAACTACATACATTTTTATAAAGGCACACGTAGCCTACATATCAATGTATACACACACACTATCTAGGTCAAATAGGGGAGAGGCGTTGTGCCGCGAGGTGTTGCTTTATCTGTTTATAATAATAATAATAGGTCTATATAATACTGTACGCTTTCTTGAATTTGGGGACTGTGAAAAGACCCCTGGTGGCAAGTCTGGTGGGATAAGTGTGTGCGTCAGAGCTGTGTGTAAGGTGCCTATGCAAACAATTTGGGATTTTCAACACTTTAATGTGTTGACTCTTAGCCAAGAGAGACTGGCATGCATAGTGTTTATATCAGCCCTCTGACAACAATGACGAGCAAGACGTTCCGCTTTGTTCTGGGCCAGCTGCAGGTTAACTAGGTCTTTCCTTGCAGCACTCGACCACACGATTGGACAATAATCAAGATATGAGTGTGGTGTCAAAAAAGCAGAGCATCTCTTTATTACAGACAGACCTCTCCTAAATCTTTACAGCCATTGAATCTTTGTGTTTTGACCATGACAGTTCACAATCTAAGGTAACACCAAGTAATTTAGTCTCCTCAACTTGTTTAACAGCCACACCATTCATTACCAGATTCAGCTGAGGTCTAGAACTTAGGGAAGGCTTTGTACCAAATACAATGCTCTTAGTTTTAGAGATGTTCAGGACCAGGTTATTACTGGCCATCCATTCCAAAACAGACTGCAACTCTTTGTTAAGGGTTTCAGTGACTTCATTAGCTGTGGTTGGTGATGTGTATATGGTTGAATCATCAGCATACATGGACACACATGCTTTGTTTAATGCCAGTGGCAGGTCATTGGTAAAAACAATTGTCATCGTGACACTTGCATCTCAATAAAGCACGTGTTGACATATCTAGGAACAGGATATGACATAAAGTCCAGCTAATGGTATATGCACACAGTCTTGTACACAGCTTTAGTTATTTAGCTCACTAGCCTATATGTGAATCTGAGGGTAGATTCCTCTTGTTCACAGCCTGCTTTCCTCACGGCTGGTGGACAGGCTCCTATACGTCTACGGACGAGCTTCCCTTCCTCTCTGACAGGATTTCCCCCTGCGGAGAGGAGAAATGAGACAGGTAGAGAGGATGGGAGTTCGAGGAAGAGAGACTGGGAGGGAATCATTAGTGGTCAATTGTGTGGTGCAGTATTTTAGACATACCACCAGGGGGTGGTACAACCACTTGTTTTCTGAAATATACTTGCTCTGAGAGGAAGGTGCTTTGAGCCATGGCACTACCATACGACTGTTTGAGAGCATTGAAAAGAGCAGACATCAAGAATAGGGAAATCAGTCTAGGACGGCGCGGAGCGATTCAAGAAGCCTCAAGCATGTTTTAGATGAAAATCCATTATTCATTGTTGTGACAAGCAATTTTATATCTACATTTAACAAAATTCTATATTTATTTAGTAACTTTTGAAAAAGATCCTGGTGTTGATGTTGTTTGAAACATATTTTGATCAATTGTTTCTTCTCTCTCTCCAGGGACCTCGTGGTTTGCTGGGACCAAAGGGACCTCAGGGACCTCCCGGGCAACTTGTGAGTTTAGAATGCACGCACACACACACACACACACACACACACACACACACACACACACACACACACACACACACACACACACACACACACACACACACACACACACACACACACACACACACACACACACACACACACACACAGACATACCCACACACACAGTCACACACACTTTCATTTCACACTCAAATTCTGATACAGATGTAGTGGATACGTCATCCCCATCGAGGGAATTCATTTCCGCAGCTCATAGCAAAACAAAGTACAAACAAAACAAAAATGATGTTTATTGTCACATACACCAGAAAGGCGCAGTGAAATGTGTTCTTTTACAGGGTCTGCCATAGTAGTACGGCGCCCCTGAAGCAAACTAGGGTTAAGTGCCTTGCTCAAGGGCACAACGGCAGATTTTTTTTAACGACACCCACAGGGAAATACCTACACCTACAACAACTCCACGACATCACAGGAGGTTGGTGGCACCTTAATTGGGGAGGACGGGCTCGTGGTAATGGCTGGAGTGAAATGATTGGAACGCTATCAAATGCGTCAAGCACACGGTGAGGCCGTTCCGTTCGCTCCGGTCCAGACATTATTATGAGCCGTTCTCAGCCAGCCTCCTGTTCACTTCATACATCAGATGATAAGAAGGGCTATGGCTATAGATATGAAGCTATTTATGCCTCCCACTTTACCTTCCCTACATCATTTGATGTGAGGGAAATCTCCCCTTGTCCCGATAGCATGTTGGTTCAGATTGGGGAAGGTATCTACAGCTTATATACAATTGAAATCGGAAGTTTACATACACCTTGGCCAAATACATTTAAACTCAGTTTTTCACAATTCCTGACATTTAATCCAAGTAAGACTTCCCTGTCTTTGGTCAGTTAGGATCACCACTTTATTTTAAGAATGTGAAATGTCAGAATAATAGTAGAGAGAATTATTTATTTTAATTTTTTCCATCACAGTGGGTCAGAAGTTTACATACACTCAATTAGTATTTCCTAGCATTGCCTTTAAATTGTTTAACTTGGGTCAAACATTTCTGGTAGCCTTCCACAAGCTTCTCACAATAAGTTGGGTGAATTTTGGCCCATTCCGCCTGACAGAGCTGGTGTAACGGAGTCAGGTTTGTAGGCCTCCTTGCTTTTTCAGTTCTGCCTACAAATTTTCTATGGGATTGAGGTCAGGGCTTTCCAATTCCTTGACTTTGTTGTCCTTAAGCCATTTTGCCACAACTTTGGAAGTATGCTTGGGGTCTTTGTCCATTTGGAAGACCCATTTGCGAACAAGCTTTAACTTCCTAACTGATGTCTTGAGATGTTACTTCAATATATCCACATAATTTTTCCACCTCATGATATCTATTTTGTGAAGTTCACCTGTGAAATTGTGCTCCTGCAGCAAAGCAGGACATGATGCTGCCACCCCCGTGTTTCACGGTTGGGATGGTGTTCTTCAGCTTGCAAGCCTCCCCTTTTCCCTCCAAACATAACGATGGTCATTATGGCCAAACAGTTCTATTTTTTTTCATCAAACCAGAGGACATTTCTCCAAAAAAGTACAAACTTTTTCCCCATGTGCAGCTGGAAACCGTAGTCTGGCTTTTTCATGGTGGTTTTGGAGCAGTAGCTTTTTCCTTGCTGAGGCTCCTTTCAGTTTATGTCGATATAGAACTTGTTTTACTGTGGATATAAAAACTTTTGTACCTGATTCCTCCAGCATCTTGACAAGGTCCTTTGCTGTTGTTCTGGGATTGATATGCACGTTTCACGCAAAAGTACGTTCATCTCTAGAATAAAGAACGCGTCTCCTTCCTGAGCAGTATGACAGTGGTCCCATGGTGTTTATACTTGCGTGCTATTGTTTGTGCAGATAAACGTGGTACCTTCAGGTGTTTAGAAATTGCTCCCAAGGATGAACCAGACTTGTGGATGTCTACAATTGTTTTTCTGAGGTCTTGGCTGATTTCTTTAGATTTTCCCATGATGTCAAGCAAAGAGGCACTGCATTTGAAGGTAGGCTTTGAAATACATCCACAGGTACACCTCCAATTGACTCAAATGATGTCAATTAGCCTATCAGAAGCTTCTGAATCCATGACATAATTTTCAGGAATTTTCCAAGCTGTTTAAAGGCACAGTCAACTTAGTGTATGTAAACTTCTGACCCACTGTAATTGCGATACCGTGCATTATAAGTTAAATAATCTGTCTGTAAACAATTGTTGGAAAAATTGCTTGTGTCATGCACAAAGTAGATGTCCTAACCGACTTGCCAAAACTATAGTTTGTTAACAAGAAATTTGTGGAGTGGTTGAAAAATTAGTTTTAATGACTCCGACTTAAGTGTATGTAAACTTCCGACTTCAACTGTATCCCAGTCTATCACTAAATCCCTCCCCATCTTTATATCCTTATTCTCTGTGTGTTAACCTGAGTGTGTGCTTTATGCATTGAATAGAGGCTTCATCTCATCTGTGTGTGTTACAGGGTGTGACTGGAATGGATGGCCACCCTGGACCCAAAGGAAACATTGTAAGTTCTGTGGCAGCGTGTAGAAACCGATCGGCTCGATTTGCTTCTGACACACACACACACACGCCCACACACACACACACGCCCACACACGCCCACACACACACACACACACACACACACACACACACACACACACACACACACACACACACACACACACACACACACACACACACACACACACACACACACACACACACACACACACACATACTGACTCGATCTATCCCCCAGGCTCACGCCATTTCCTTACCTTGCTTCCAGTCAATTTCCTCATCAAATGCACACTGTTGTTTCATAAAGACCCATTCACTTTCTCCCACACCCCCACAGTGTGAAGACTCTCTTGTCATCTAATGAAGAATAGACCGAATGTACTGTCCTGTTAGAGTCAAGTCCTCCATGGCCGTCTGTGTTATTCCGGGACCATTTAGTAGGAGCAGTGTATCCATAATGAGAGAATGCCTGGCTGGAGAAGACAGTTTCTCCGCTGGGGACGCTCCAATTAGGGAGAGAGATGGAAGACACACAGTCTTTTCCCAGCCGCTCCCCAAACAGGGAACGTAATTGATTGTCAATTATCTGCGAGGCGTTTGAGTTTGAGGTTCAGCGTTTACTTTCGTTAGGAGAGAGTTTGCGTGAAGGAGACTGAGAGAGTGTGCGTGAAGGAGACTGAGAGAGTGTGCGTGAAGGAGACTTAGACAATGTGCGTGAAGGAGACTGAGAGAGTGTGCGTGAAGGAGACTTAGACAATGTGCGTGAAGGAGACTGAGAGAGTGTGCGTGAAGGAGACTTAGACAATGTGCGTGAAGGAGACTGAGAGAGTGTGCGTGAAGGAGACTGAGAGAGTGTGCGTGAAGGAGACTGAGAGAGTGTGTGTGAAGGAGACTGAGAGAGTGCGTGAAGAAGACTAAGAGAGTGTGTGTGTGAAGGAGACTGAGAGAGTGTGTGTGAAGGAGACAGAGAGTGTGCGTGAAGGAGACTGAGAGAGTGTGTGTGAAGGAGACTGAGAGAGTGTGTGTGAAGGAGACTGAGAGAGTGTGCGTGAAGGAGACTGAGAGAGTGTGCGTGAAGGAGACTGAGAGAGTGTGCGTGAAGGAGACTGAGAGAGTGTGCGTGAAGGAGACTGAGAGAGTGTGCGTGAAGGAGACTGAGAGAGTGTGTGTGAAGGAGACAGAGAGTGTGTGTGGCAGAGGGGAGGTGTTTATGTGTTTGTTTGAAAAAGAGAGGTTGAGAGCCGGTGGTGTGTGTGTGTGTGTGTGTGTGTGTGTGTGTGTGTGTGTGTGTGTGTGTGTGTGTTCCCTCCAGCTAGAACAGGCTACAAAAACACACCGGCCCGTGGGAGTTATGTCTGTGTGGAAGAAAGTAATAAAGTAGTGACATTTGACTCAATCAAAAGTTCACTCACCACACTAGATTCTTCATGAATTTACCCTCCGCTATATTCGGGTGCCAGCATTTAGTCGTCTACCACTTAAAGCTGCTCTGTCCTCATGTGTCAGACTGACACCTGGTGATGTCCTGTGGATGAATGTGAACGAGGTGTTGTCTCCATCATAGGGACCCCAAGGAGAGCCTGGCCCCAGTGGACAGCAAGGAAACCCTGGTGCTCAGGTCAGTATGATCATCTTAGGATTCCTATTGGACAGGGTATGAGATTACAGCCTTCATTTGGTTCGTCATTGTATGGTCATGCCCACTAAGGCATTTTGACATTAGTCCATTGGTCGGATTTTCTGTCGCTCTTGGACGTTCCTGTCTCATCCTCCAGTGAGTTTGTGCTGACAATGTCCATCCTCTCTCTCTACAGGGACTTCCAGGTCCTCAGGGAGCCATCGGGCCCCCTGGAGATAAGGTAAGGGCCCTGGCCCCTGGCCACTTAAAACATGTAACTACACCA